>NW_007737623.1:7753-9341 GCF_000696425.1 Galeopterus variegatus | reverse complement strand
CGGGGGCAGGTGTGGAGGAGGAAGGCACACGTAGCTCCGGCCTGGCCCCTGCACCTCTGGGGATCCTGCAATGTTTTCCTAAGGATGAGTCATCCAAGATCCACCCAGAAGGCTCCCTGGCCGTTTACCACAGGCCAGCTCTGGCCACGGGCTATATTGAGAGCTTGGCGGGGGAGCAGGGCTGGTGCTCTGGGCAGCAGGAGGAGGACAATCTTGTCTTTATTGCGCATCCCCCATGCCCAAGTGCTCTACCAAGCACTTTATGGAGCGTGTGATTTTAATCCTTGTCTGATGGAGCCAGAGACATGATAATATCTTCCCCGCCCTGCCTGCCTCGCACTGGGCTACTGTGGTGTTGACCTGGTCATGGGCCTGGTTATCAGGGTTCACCTTGGTAAAGCAGGAGAAAATGCCCCCATAGAAAAGGGAGATGGGGCCGGGTTTGAGAAACTCTTGGGGAGCAGCTGGGGGGAACGTTCTGTGGATGAACATGGCCTTGTCCCTACAAGTGCCATCACTGTTCATCCAGCCTGTCTGCTCTCGGCAAGGGGCTCCTCCAAGCAGCCTCCTCACTGGTCTCTGGGCCACAGCCTGAGGGGTCTTTGGAAAATAGAACTCCTTTGTTCTAATTACAAGCACAGATCGAGAAGCCAAAAAAGTGTGAATAAAATGATTAAAAAGCTTGACTTTACTTTGTACATTTTGTATCCCTCAAATGCATGATTTATATTCTTTTCTATCATGCATGTGATAGTCACAGAAACTGACCATGTTTTGACCATGGGAAAAATGTCAAGAAATTCTAAAAGGCAGATCATTTATAGCCTGGCACATAAGCATTACAATCTACAGTCTGCCCACAGAACACAATGCCGTATAATAAAACAAAAGCTAAGCTCTAAAAATATTTCTACCTGGAAATTAATATCGCAAATAAAAACACTCATATATAATTTTAGGGGTTATGAAGGAAACCAAAAGGGAAATTATAGACTATTTTTAAATGAACACAAATGAAGACAGAACCTATTAAAACCTGTAGGATGCCACCAAAGTGGTACTCAGAGGACACTTGGAGTGGTAACTGCATTTATTAGAAAATAATAACGACTAACAATAAATGAACTGAGCTTTCAGCTCAAGAAACTAGAGAAAGAACAATAAAATAAGCCCCCCCAAAAGAAGGAATGAATTTACAACAAAACAAACCAAAAATAAACACAAAGGAAGACAAACAGCGGCAGAGTTGGTTAATACAGCGAAGACAGTTCTCTGAAAAGATCAAAAGTCACTTCATGAGATTAAGGAGAAAAGAGACAGGACAAAAATTAGCACCTTCAGGAATGAGAAAGGAATATCGCTAGACATGAGAAATACACTAAAGCATCCCAGAAAAGACTGTACCACCCCTGTGCCGTGCTATTATATTTGAGGATGCAGATGAAATGAGTATTTTTTTTTCCTTTTTTGTCTTTTTTACTGACCGGTAACGGGGATCGCAACCCACGGTGTCGCGCCCATACCGGAGACCGGCAACGGGATCGCAACCCTTGGTGTTGCGCCCGCACCGCGCTCAGCCAGTGAGCGG
>NW_007737623.1:6038-7268 GCF_000696425.1 Galeopterus variegatus | reverse complement strand
CACCGGGCCGGCCCTGAAATGAGTATTTTTAAAGAAAAATCCAAATTACCAAAATTGACTCAAGAAGTGCTAGACAATGGAGCTAGACCAATCATCACAGGAGAACTTGAAAAGTGGTCAAATCTTTACCCCTAACACAGAAGCCAGGTCAGAAAGTTGTACCTGACAGTTTTATCAATCAAGGAACAGATATTTCATATGTTATAGAAATTGCTCTGACGTAGAGAAAAAGATGGCAAGTCTCCCGTTGTTTCACAAGGTTTCTGTATGCGGATGTTGGTGCCAGAGGCCACCTCGCTTAGAAGCTGAGATTACTTCATTCACTTCTCAGACTAAAGAGGAAATCATCCCATTACTCAACAGTTGCTGAAAAACCACTTTGTAAAATTCAACACTTGCTCTCCTTAAAAGTCTTAGCAAACCATGAACAGCAGGTGATCACCTTCTCTGACTGGGGGCATCCCCTGGAAACCTGCCGTCCCCTCAGACTGCCACCACAATGAGGAAGGGCTTCTGAGATACAAACCTGGTCATGCTATCACTCATCTCGGAAGCTTTCCAGGACTCTTTTCTCTTCAAAATAAGGTCCCTGTCCTTAACCTCAGCCTAACCATCTCACCTGCCCTGGCCCTAATAACCACACGACTGAGATGACCACCACATCCCAGCCCTTTTCCTTGTTCTCCTCCCACCTCCCTGACTACTCTCCTCGTCTCCTTTGCTGGGTCTTTGCATTTACTCCCCAAGCTCTTCCCCAATCTCCTTCCCAATCTCTTTCCCAACTTCCTCCCCGATCTCCTTTCCTATCTCCTTCGCAATCTTCCAGCTGCTGCCTCTGGAGGTGTCAATTCAGTCTTAGACTCTCTTCTCTCCACACACTCCCTGGCTGAGCTCCTACAGTCCCAGTAAATATGATCAGTACACAGGCAACCCCACATTTATGTCTCGATGCCTAACCTCTTTCCAGGCTCCAGAACTCTCTGCTTGAATGACTGATAAGAATCTCAAACCCAACACGTCTGTCTCAGACCATATTCTGCTGCTATAACAATACCTCAGGCTGGGTAATTTATTTAAAAAGAAATTTATTTCTCACAGTTCTGGAGGCTGGGAAGTCCAATATCAAGATGCTAGCACCTGGTAAGAGCCTTCATGCTGCGTCATCCCACGTCAGAAGGAAGGCAGAAGGGCAAGCACATGTGAGAGAGAGAGATAGGGCTGAACCCACTT
>NW_007737623.1:3854-5050 GCF_000696425.1 Galeopterus variegatus | reverse complement strand
GTCAGAAGGAAGGCAGAAGGGCAAGCACATGTGAGAGAGAGAGATAGGGCTGAACCCACTTTATGACAACCCAGTCTTGCAATGAGGAACCCAGTCCTGCGATAAGGACACGAATCCATTCATGAGGGCAGAGTCTCCATTGCCTAATCACCTCTGATGGTCCCACCTCTTAAAGCCATCACAATGGCAATTAAATTTCAACATAAGTTTTGGAGGGACATTCAAGCAGTAGCAATGTCCAAGACTGAAGTCTCCCCCAATCCTGCTTCTCCCATGGACTCTCCTAGTCCAATATTTGCTTAGGCCCCAAATCATGGAATCATTCTTGACATAAATCCTGTTAATGCAATTTTCAAAATACGTCCCCAAACCAGCCCTTCTCACCACACCCACTGCTAACTGAAGTCACCACCTCCTCTCACCTGGATTATTGCAGCAGCCTCTCAACTGGTCTCCTTGTTTCCAGTCTTGCTCCTCCTGCCTCTCACTGCCTTTTCTCCACACAGCATCGGCATGATCCTATTAAGACAAAGAGGACAGGTTGGTTTTCCCATCAAAGCCCTTTGGTTGCTCTCATCTCAGAATAAAATCCAAAGTGCTGACCCCAGCAGACCATACAGCATCTGCCCCCATCCCACCTGTCTGACTTTATCCGTGCCTTTCTCCCTTCTACTTACTAGGCAAGCAGGTTCCTACCTCAGGGCCTTTGCACTTACTGTCCCCTCTGCCTAATGCAATCTTTCCCCAGACAAGTGCTGGCTTGCCCTCTCACTTCTATTAGATTTCCATTTAAATGTCACATTATATCAGCAAGGACTGAGGTCTTCCCTGGTGCCCTTCCCCACCCATCAAGGCCGTCACTGTCCCTCTCCCAGCTTCATTTTCCTCATAGCCTTATTGCTACATGATGCTATATGATTTTTATAGTTTTCCTTATATGCTACTGTATGAGTCCATTTCTGTTGCTTATAACAAAATAACTGGAGTGGGTAATTTGTGAGGAAACAAAATCTATTGCTTACAGTTTTGGAGGCTGGGAAGTCCAAAGTCCAGGGAATACATTTGGTGAGGGCTCTGTCCTGATGGTGATTACAGTGATTCAGAGTATCACATTTTGAAATAATGGAGCAGAGGGAGAGAGAGACTCCCATATGCTCTCTCTCCTTTTAAAGCCCTCAGAACCACGCCCATGACCA
>NW_007737623.1:0-2023 GCF_000696425.1 Galeopterus variegatus | reverse complement strand
ATACTCACAATTTTGTATAATAAAATGATGTCCTAGATTTACAAAATAATCACTCTTTCCTAAATGGAGGAATAAAAAGAGAACTGTAGACTAGCAGGCAGGGATTATACATTGGCATTAGTTGGCATTAGGGGTGGTTAATATTTCAGATACTCAATATACAGATTTTTAAAACTATTTCTTGGACTATTATACGTCAAAAGTATGAAAATATGCTCAATGACAGGTTAGCCAAACTGCCCTCAGCAAGATAATTTGGTATCAATGAAGCAAAAAAGAAGCCGTGACTTGTAATCAAAGGGCAAAACACCACTGACCACTTTGGCCAGTGACCACCTTGAGACCCCTCACCCCCACCCCAGCACNAAACACCACTGACCACTTTGGCCAGTGACCACCTTGAGACCCCTCACCCCCACCCCAGCACGGGAACTAAGTTTCTGCACGCTTGCACAGGGAGTTGGCCCAGTGCTGTGCTTCACCAGTTTCTTGGAAGAGCTCAGAGTTGGAGTCCTCAGAAAATCCTAATAATGCATTAACCTTTAGGTATGAACACCACACTCATTAACCATGAGTAACTCCACCAGTAGGGTACGAAGTGTATAATTCTTGGTCACTTGCAAAATCTAAATGTCTGTGAGCATCAGCCCCTGAGGAAGGGAAGGAGGGAGGACTCATGTTTCAGGATCTGTGCTAAATCTGTTGGGAAGAGCCTGGTGGGTCAAAGGCGGGCTGGGAGACCAGTTTGGTCTGTTTAGCCAAAATGACCTTCCTCCTCCACTCCTTGAAGTTGCCCTCAGGACTTCCGGTCAAGATGGCAGACTAGACGGTCCCTACCGTCACTCTCTCTCACAAATCAACTAATTTAAACTATAAAAACATAACATCAAGTGCATATGGAATGGGGAGACGTCCAGCAGGGGAGGCAGAAGCTCCGCGGAGACCACACGCCCTGCGGGGCCACCATCACATGATCCAGCAGGTAGGCTTCACTGCTGCCACCCGGCTCTATTCCAAGCCCGGCCTAGTGCGCTCGGAGAAGGGAGACGTCCATAAGGGGAGGCGGGAACTCCATGGGGACCACACTGCTGCCGCTTGATCCAGCAGCCTGGCACAATGCGTAAGGAGCACAGAGACGTCCAGCAAGGGAGATAGAAGCTCCGTAGAGTCCACACACCCTGTGGGGGGGCCACCGCCACATGATCCAGCAGCAGGTAGGCTTCACCACCACCACCTGGCTCCATCCCAAGCCCGGCCTAGCGCGGACAGAGCAGGGAGACATCCTGCAGGGGAAGGGGAAGCTCTGCAGAGACCACATGCTCTGCAGTGCCTCGGCACATCCCAGCAGCCCAGGCCAGAGTGCACAGAACAGGGAGAAGTCCAGCATGGGAGGTGGAAGCTCAGCAGAGACCANCCTTACAAGAAATTCTCAAGGGAGTACTGGGTTTGGTTCCTGAAAAATAACTGCCACTGCCGTAAAAACCCGAGAAAAATCAAAAACCACTAGTATAATAAAAATGGCATTCATGAAGAGAAAACAAACAAACAAAAAGACTATCTACAACCTAAGGAACCAACAAACACAGAAAACAAACAGTAAATCAGAGAGCGAGGAACAAAAGACACCTAAGACACCCAAACAATAATCAATAAAATGCTAGGAATAAATCAACACTTTTCAATAACAACTCTTAATGTAAAAGGCTTAAATTCCCCAATCAAAAGACACAGACTGGCTGGCTGGATTAAAAAGGAGGACCCAACTATTATGCTGCCTTCAAGAGACCCACCTCACCCATAAAGACTCATGCAAACAGAAAAGAAAAACGAGCTGGAGTACCTATTCTTATATCTGACAAAATGGACTTTAAACTAAAAACCATAAAAAAAGACAATGAGGGACACTACCTAATGATAAAAGGATGGATGCATCAAGAAGACATAACAATCATAAATATATACGCACCCAATGTTGGAGCAGCCCGATTTATAAAACAAACTCTATTAGACCTAAAGAAGGAAA
>NW_007737622.1:75798-79089 GCF_000696425.1 Galeopterus variegatus | reverse complement strand
TCGGTGATGGGACACAATAACTAACTACATTGTATATTGACAAAATAAAAATTTAAAAAAATATATGAATATTCAAAAAAAAAAAAAAAAGAAGCCATCCTAACAGATGTGAGGTGATATATTACTGGGATTTGATTTGCATTACCCTGGTGAATAGTGATGCTGAGCATCTCTTCATACACCTTTCTGCCATTTGCATGTTTTCTTTGGAGAAATATGTCATTCAAGTCCTTAGCCCACTTTTCAGTATAGTTATTAGGTTTTTGGGGATTTTTAGTTTTTGTTTGTTTCTAGAAATGTATCCATTTCTTCTAGATTATCCAGTTTATTAGCATATAATTATTCATTGTAGTTTTTTACGATACTTTTTGTTTCTGTGCCATCAGTTCTACTGTCTCCTCTTTAAATTTTTATTTCATTTATCTGATTCTTCTGATTTTTAGTCTAGCTAAAAATTTGTTAATTTTGTTGATCTTTTCAGAAATCCAACTCCTGTTTCACTGATTTTTTACTATTGTTCTTTTATTCTATATTTTGTTGATTTCTGTTTCAATCATTGTCTCCTATTTTTCTGAAAACTTTGAGCATAGTTTGTTCTTTTTTTCTAGTTCCTTGAGATGTAAAGTTAGACTTTTTAAAATTTAAGATATTTATTCTTTTTTTTTTCTTTAATGTAGGTGTTTATCACTATAAACATCCCTGTAAGTTTTGGTATGTTGTGTTTTCATTTCTGTTTGTCTCAGAATATTTTTTAATTCTCCTTTTAGTTTCTTCTTTGAGCCATTGGTTGTTGAAAAGTGTATTTTTTACTTTGCATGTAATTGTGAATTTTCCAGTTTCCCTTCTGCTATTGATTTTTAGTTTTATTCCATAGTAGTAGGAAAAGATACTTGGGATGATTTCAATCTTAAATTTGTTAAGGCATGATTTTCAACCTAGCATGTGATTTTTCCTGGAGAATATTTTATGTGCACTTGAGAAGAATGTATGTTTTTCTGCTGTTGGGTGAATGTTCTGTATATATCTGTTAGTCCATTTTGCCTTCAGTGTTGTGCAAGTTTCCTGTTTCATTGTTGATGTTTTATCTAGCTGTTCTGTCCACTAAGAAAATTGAGTACTGAAGTCCCCTACTATTATTGTATTTTGCTCATTTCTCCCTTCAGCTCTATCTATCTAACTCTGTGTATATCCATATTAAGCACATACATATAGACATAATTGTTTTGCCTTCCTGATAAATTGACATTTTTGTGATTATACTGGTATAAAGCTCTTCTTTGATTCTTCTGACAATTTTTGGCTTCATGTCTATTTTACTTGATATAAGTATAGTTACCCCTGTTTCTTTTGGTTACCACTTCCATGAAATATATTTTTCTGATCCTTTACTTTTATATTGTGTGTTTTTAAATCTAAATTGAGACTCTTGTAGACAACAGTGTTACATGTTTTTGTCATTGTTATTTTATTCATCCACTTCATGTCCTTTGACTAGGGAGTTTAATAAATTTACATTTAAAGTAATTATTGATAGCAAAGAATTTACTACTTNACTTCCATGAAATATATTTTTCTGATCCTTTACTTTTATATTGTGTGTTTTTAAATCTAAATTGAGACTCTTGTAGACAACAGTGTTACATGTTTTTGTCATTGTTATTTTATTCATCCACTTCATGTCCTTTGACTAGGGAGTTTAATAAATTTACATTTAAAGTAATTATTGATAGCAAAGAATTTACTACTTCCATTTTTAAAACTGTTTTCTGTTTATGTTATTGTCCTTTTGCCCATCTTTTCCTCTCTTGCTGCTTTCTCCTGTCTTTTGTTGATTTCATGTATTAATACTCTCTGATTCCTTTATCTTTTTCTTTTGTGTAGTTTCTATGTTCTTTGTGGTTACAGTGTGGCTTACATAAGACACCTTTAGTTATAACAATATTTTTAAAGCCAGGAATAACTTTTCAATCACATACAAAAATTCTGTGCTTTTACTCTCACTCACACTTAGTGGTGTTGATGACACAGTTTACATCTATTTATATTGTGTATACATTAAAATTTTTAGTTATAGTTATGTTTTTTTAATTTATTCTTTATTTCTTTATTTTAATTTATCAANTGTTGATGACACAGTTTACATCTATTTATATTGTGTATACATTAAAATTTTTAGTTATAGTTGTTTTTTAAATTTATTCTTTATTTCTTTATTTAAATTTATCAGTATACAGTATAGTTGATTTTCATGTCCCTTTACCAGTTCTTTTGGCCCCTCCCTCTCCCCAACCATCAACATCATATCTGTTCACTTGTCTTAACAAGTTCAAGGAATTGTTGTGATTGATATGTCTTCTTCCCCTCCACCACCATTTGCTTGTATATTTATGTATTTACTTTTAGCTCACACAAATAAGTGAGAACATATGGCATTTCTCTTTCTGTGCCTGATTTATTTCACTTAGCGTAATTTTCTCTAAGTCCATCCATGCTGCTGCGAATGGTAGTATTGCATTTTTTTTTTATAGTAGAGTAATGTTCCATTGCATAGATAAACCACATTTTCCTTATCCACTCATCTGATGATGGACATTAGGGATGGTTCCAACTCTTGGCTATTGCAAATAGTGCTGCAGTAAACAGTGGAGTACAGGTATCCTTTTGACATGATGATTTCCAATCCTCTGGGTATATTCCCAACAGTGGAATAGCTGGGTCAAATGGAAGATCTATCTGTAATTGTTTGAGGAACCTCCATAACATTTTTCATAAAGGCTGCACTACTTAGCAGTCCCACCAACAGTGGGCGAGGGTTCCTTTTTCTCTGCAAATGAACCAGTATTTATCATTCTCAGTGTCTGGGATATTAGCCATCCTGCATGTAGTGAGATGATATCTCAAAGTGGTTTTGATTTGCATTTCCTGAATGCTGAGTGATGTTGAGCATTTTTTCATATGTCTGTTGGCCATTCATATATCTTCCTTTGAGAAATGCCTGCTTAGCTCTTTTGCCCATTTTTTAATTGGGTTGCTTGTTTTTTTCTTGTAAAGTTGTTTGAGTTCCTTGTATATTCTGGATATCAATCCTTTGTCAGATGTATATTTTGCAAATATTTTCTCCCACTCTGTAGGTTGTCTTTTCACTCTGTTGATTGTTTCTTTTGCTGTGCAGAAGCTTTTTAGTTTGATATAATCCCATTTGTTTATTTTTCCTTTGGTTGCCCGTGCTTTTGGGGTCTTATTCATGAAGTCTGTGTCCAGACCAATTTCCTGAAGTTCTCTCTCCTACAT
>NW_007737622.1:72334-74943 GCF_000696425.1 Galeopterus variegatus | reverse complement strand
TTATTTTATTTTATTTTATTTTTTTGCTCAGGATTGCTTTGGCTATGTGTGGTCTTTTGTTATTCCATATAAATGTCTGGATAGGTTTTTACACTTCTGAGAAAAATATTGGAATTTTGATGGGGATTGCATTGAATCTGTGGGATTTCTTTCCATTTTCTTGTGTCCTCTTTAATTTCTCTCAACAGTGGTTTGTAGTTCTCTTCATAGAGATTTTTCACATCCTTGGTTAACTTTATTCCTAAGTATTTTATTTTTTTGGTGGCTACTGTGAATGGGCTAGCTTTCTTGAATTCTTTTTCTGCATGTTCACTGTTGAAGTACAGAAATGCTACTGATTTTTACGTGTTGGTTTTATATCCTACAACTTTGCTGAAATTGCTTATCAACTCTAAGAGTTTTTTGTAGAGGCTTTAGGCTATTCAATATATAGGATCATATCATCTGCAAAGAAGGACAGTTAGACTTCATCTTTTCTAATCTGGATGCCTTTTATTTCCTTTTCTTCTCTGATTGCTCTGGCTAGTACTTCCAACACTATGCTGAATAGGAGTGGTGAGAGTGGGCATCCTTGTCCAGTTCCTGTTCTTAAGGTAAAAGCTTTCAGCATTTTCCCATTCAGAATGATATTGGCAGTGGGCTTATCATATATGGCTTTAATTGTGCTGAGATACTTTTTGTTTATACCTAACTTGTCGAGAGTCTTTATCATGAACAAATGTTGAATTTTATCAAATGCGTTTTCAGTGTCTATAGAGATGATCATATGGTTTTGTCTTTGAATTTATTGATGTGGTGTACCACGTGTATTTATTTGCATATGTTGAACCAACCTTACATCCCTGGGTTGAATCCCACTTGATCTTGGTGTATAATTCTGTGTATGTGTTGCTGTATTCTGTTAGCTAGTTTTTTATTTAGGATTATATGCATCTTTATTCATCAAGGATATTTCCCTTATTTTTCTTTTTTTGTTGTATCTTTGGTTTTGGTATCAGAGTGATATTTGCCTCACAAAATGAGCTTTGCAGAATGGCCTCTGTTTCAGTCTTTTGGAATAGTTTGTAGAGATTTGGTAACAATACCTCTTTGAAAGTTTGTTAGAATTTTTCAATGAACCTGTCCAGTCCTATGCTTTTCTTTGTTGGGAGACTTCTGATTGCAGCTTTAATCTCTTGTATTTTTATTGGTCTGTTCAGATTTTCTATATCTTCTTGGCTCAGTTTTGGTAGTTTTTGTGTGTCCAGAAGTTTCTCCATTTCCTCCGGATTTTCAAATTTGTTGGCATATACTTGTTTATGGTAGTCTGTAGTGACACCTTGTATTTCTGAGGAATCAGTTGTGATATCACCTTTTTCATTTCTAATTTTTGTTATTTGGGTCTTCTCTCTTCTTTTTATAGTTAGCCTTTCTAATGGCTTGTCAATTTTATTTCTCTTTTCAAAAAACCAACTTTTTGTTTCATTGGTGTTTTGTATCATTTTGGGGGTTTCTATTTCATTAAGTTCTGCTCTGATCTTAATGATTTCTTTCTGTCTGTTAACTTGGGTTTGGATTGCTCTTGTTTTTTCAGTTCTTTACAGTGAAGTGTTCGGTTGTTCACTTGCCATCTTTCCATTCTTCTGAAGTAAGCATTTAATGTGATAAATTTNCATTTGTTTATTTTTCCTTTGGTTGCCTGTGCTTTTGGGGTCACATTCATGAAGTCTGTACACACTACTACTTCCTCAAGTGTTTCCCTGTGTTTTCTTTGAGGAGTTCTATTATTTCAGGAGAGATATTTAATTCTTTAATACATTTTGAGTTGATTTGAGTATGTGGTGAGAGGTATGGGTCTATTCTCCTGCATATGAATATCCACTTTTCCTAGCATGATTTGCTGAAGAGGCAGTCTCTTCCCCAGTGTGTATACTTGGTGCCTTTGTCAAAGATCAGATGGCTGTAGGTGTATAGTATGATTTCTGGATTTTCTCTTCTTTTTCATAGGTCTGTGTGTCTGTTTTTATTCCAGTACTATGTGGTTTTAGCTGTTATAGCTTTGTAGTATAGTTAAAGTCTAGTAGTGTCATACCTCCAGCTTTATTTTTTTTAACATGATTACTTTGGCTATGCATGGTCTTTTGTTATTCCATATAAATGTCTGGATAGGTTTTTACACTTCTGAGAAAAATATCATTGGAATTTTGATGGGGATTGCATTGAATCTGTGGGATTTCTTTCCATTTTCTTGTGTCCTCTTTAATTTCTCTCAACAGTGGTTTGTAGTTCTCTTCATAGAGATTTTTCACATCCTTGGTTAACTTTATTCCTAAGTATTTTATTTTTTTGGTGGCTACTGTGAATGGGCTAGCTTTCTTGAATTCTTTTTCTGCATGTTCACTGTTGAAGTACAGAAATGCTACTGATTTTTACGTGTTGGTTTTATATCCTACAACTTTGCTGAAATTGCTTATCAACTCTAAGAGTTTTTTGTAGAGGCTTTAGGCTATTCAATATATAGGATCATATCATCTGCAAAGAAGGACAGTTAGACTTCATCTTTTCTAATCTGGATGCCTTTTATTTCCTTTTCTTCTCTGATTGCTCTGGCTAGTACTTCCAACACTATG
>NW_007737622.1:63537-71334 GCF_000696425.1 Galeopterus variegatus | reverse complement strand
ATCTTTCCATTCTTCTGAAGTAAGCATTTAATGTGATAAATTTACCCCTTAGTACTGCTTTTGCAGTATCCCACAGGTTTTGGTATGATGTATCACTATTTTCATTAGTTTCAATAAATATTTTGATTTCCTGTTTGATTTCTTCTTGGACCCATATGTCATTAAGTAGAATGTTGTTTAATTTCCATGAGTTTGTATAGTTTCCAGAGTTTCATTTGTTATTGATTTCTAATTTTAATCCATTGTGACCTGAATAAATACATGGAATAATTCCAGTTTTTTTGAGTTCATTGAGACTTGATTTGTGACCTAACATGTGGTCTATACTGGAGAATGTTCCATGTGCTGATAAGAAGAATAAATATTCTGAGGTTCTTGGATAGAATGTTCTATAGATATCGGTCAAGTCCAATTGGTCTAAATTGTTGTTTAGATCTTGTGTTTCTCTATTGATTTTTTGCCTAGATGATCTGTCCAATATTGAGAGTGGGGTGTTCAGGTCTCCTGCTATTATGGTATTAGTGTCTTTTTCATTCTTTAAGTCTAATAGTGTTTGCTTTACACGTCTGGTTGCTCCCATGTTGGGTTCATATATATTTATGATTGTTATGTCTTCTTGATGGATAGATCCTTTTACCATTATGTAGTGGCCTACTTTATCCCTTTTTATGGTTTTTGCTTTAAAGTCTATTTTATCTGATATAAGAATAACTACTCCATCTTGTTTTTGTTTCTGTTTGCATGGTATATCATTTTCTACCCTTTCAGTCTTAGTCTATGTGTATCTTTACAGGGAAGGTGAGTCTGTTGAAGGCAGCATATTGTTGGGCCCTACTTTTTAATCCAGTCAGTCAGTTTGTGTCTTTTGAATGGGGAATTTAATCTTTTTACAGTAAGAGTTGTTACTGAATGGTGTTGACTTCCTCCTAGAATTTTACTGATTTTTCTTTGGATGTCTTAAGTTTCTTTTGTTCCTTTCTTTCTGATTTACTGTTTGTCTTCTGTGTTGTTTGGTTTCTTGGGGTGGTAGATAAACTTTTTTTTTCCTCTTTATTGTTAGAATTTTTACTTTACTGGTGGGTTTTGTTTTTTCTTCAGTATTTATGGCAGTGATGATTGTTTTTCAGGTACCTAACCCAGTATCCTTGAGAAATTCTTGTAAGGCTGGTCGTGCAGTAGTGAACTCCTGCAGTTTTAGTTTGTCTGAGAAATATACTATTTGTCCTTCATTTCAGAAGGATCTCCTTACAGAGTAAAGTATTCTTGGCTAGCAATTTTTGTCCTTTAGTATTTTGAATATATCTTCCCTAATTTTCTGGCTTTTAGTGTTTCTGATGAAAAGTTGGATGTTAGTCTGATTCAAGATCCATTAAAGGTGACCAGATGCTTCTTTCTTGTACCTTTTAAGATTCTCTCTTTGTCTTTGAGTTTTGCTAATTTGAGTATAACATGTCTTGGAGAGGACCTTTTTGAGTTGAATACATTTGGGGATCTTTGAGCTTCCTAAATCTGAAGATCTGTGTCTTTCCCTATACCTGGGAAGTTTTCTGTAATTATTTAATTAAGTATGTTTTCAATGCCATTTCCTTTTTCCTCCATTTCTGGAATACCCATAGTTTAGATATTTGAGCGCTTAAGATTGTCTGTTATCTCTCTTAGATTTTCTTCAACTTTTAGAATTCTTTTTTCTATTTTTTTGTCTGCCTGTGTTATTCTCACAGCACATCTTCAAGGTTAGAGATTCACTCTTCTTGTTCTATCCCGCTCGTTAAAGTCTTTGTTGTGTTTTCTTTTCATTGAATGACTGTTTCAACACCACAAGTTCTGCTACATTCTTTTTCGGGGCACTGATTTCTTTGCACTTTTCTTCTTTCAGGTCCTGTGTACTTTTTCTCATTTCACTGAGTTGTCTAACTGAGTTTTTTTTGTATCTCATTTAGTTTCCTTAGAATTGTTGCTCAAAATTCCTTGTCAGTCATTTCAAGGACTTCCTGTTCTATAGGATTTAGGCCGTGAGAGTTATTATTTTCCTTTGGGGGTGTCATACTATCTTGATTTTTTCATATTTCTTGTATCTTTCCTTTGGTGTTTAGTCATTGTGGCAGGTGGTCTGGCAGTCCACTCGTTCCTCCCTGGTGTCTGGCCTGGATCCTGCAGGAACTGACAATTTGGTGCAGCTGCCTTAGGGCCTGTGAGCCTGGTGGTTCTCAGGCCGATCTGGTCAGCAGAGACTCTACTTCTAGTTGTGTTTAATATTTTTTTTCTTTTACTTTTGTACTAGAACGAAAAGGGATTTACATACCACTGGTCCAGTAATACACTATTTTGTATTTATCTATATATTTATCTTTACCAATGAGTTTTATATTTTTTTATACAGTAGTGTTGCTGTTTAGCTATGCTTAATGGAAATACACTAGATAGAAACCTTTCTTTAGCATTCCTTTTAAGGCAGGTCTATTAGTTATGAACTTTCTCTGCTCTGTCTTGGAAAGTCTTTATCTCTTCTGTAGTTTCGCAGGACAACCTTGACAGGTAAAGTATTCTTGTTTTGCAGATGTTTTCCTTTTTCCCTTTTAGCACTCTGAATAATATATCATTGCATTCCCTTTTGGGTTCCATGATTTCTGCTGAAAAATACACTGATAAACTTTTAAAATTACCTTTTATGTGACAAGTCACTTTCTCTTGCTACTTTCAAAATTCTTTATCTTTAACTTGTGACAATTTATTTTAATGTGTCTCAGTGTAGATTTCATTAGTTTCACTTATTTGAGGTCATTTGGGTTTTCTGGATCTGAACGTCAATTTTTTTTCTCCAGAATTGATAAATTTTCTGTCATTATTTCTTTGAATAATCTTTCTGGTCCCTTTTGTTTCTTCTTTTGTGACTCACATTGTACATATATCGGCCAACTTAGTGGTATCTCATAAGTCCTTTAAGTGCTCTTCACTCTTTTTTATTCTTTTTTCTTTTTTCTCCTCTGACCAGATACATTCACATGATCTATATTTGAGTTTATTGATTTCTTCTTCACCTTGCTTTAGTCTGGTGTGGAGACCCTTCATTGAATTTTTCAGTTTACTTATGATATTCTTCAGCTTTTGGATCTTTTTAAAAATTTTAAATCTCTCTTAAAATTCTTACTTTGTTCATGCATGGTTTTCTTGAGCTCATTGAGCATATTTATGATGGCTCTTCTGAATTCTTTGTCTAGTGATTCATGTATATCTGTTTTGTTAGAGTGGATTTTTAGAGATTTATCTTGTACCTGTATTTAGATCATGATTCCCTCTTGCTTCATTTCCTCTTTATGTTGAGATCCATCCATTATTTTTTTTAATGCTATTATTTCTCCAAGTCTTCACAGTTTCACCTCATTCATGAGAAGAATTTTAACAATCAACCTAGCCAAAGTTTCTGTGGGCCTCTAAAGCCTTCATGGTAGTCCAAATCCATCATCTTTGTTCTTAGTGCTCCCCAGTTATCTAGAATAATTCAGCTCCTGTCATTACTCCAAGACAGATGAGACTGAAGCCAATCCCTATGGTAGCACCTGGAGATGTTAAAACATTGGATAAACAGTCTGAATCTTTTCCTCCCCAGGGAGAATCTGGGAGTTAGAGACTTTTGCTCACTGGTTCTGTTGTGGATTGTGGGAAGAGGCTGTGGTGAGTACTTGTATGTTAGTTCATATAACTTTCTTTTTTCTCAGTGGCCACCAGGCATCTACAGTATGCCAATTTCTGTCAGCACCTTGAGGTAGAAGCTAGTTCCTTGGAAAAGCCCCTAGAAATGTTGGAACATTTGACACATGGTCCAATCCTTTCTCTCCCCAGGGAGGAGCTGGTCACTGGGGTTGTTCACCCCACTTTTCCTGTGTTGAGCCAGGGGAGAAGCTGGGGGAAATGCCCACATGCTAGTTCAAACTACTACGTTGTCCCTGTAGCCCCTAGGGGTCTATCCTATGCTGGTTCCTATCAGTGCTTCAAGACAGGGAAGACAAAAACCAGTTTCTCATGTAGCACCCAGAAAAGCTGAGACATCATTAGATGTGCTTTTAAACTCTTTTTAGACTCAGGGAAAAACTAAGAGCTGAGGGTTTTTTTTTCTTTCTCCCACTTCCTTTGTGCTAAACTAGGGGGAGGATGTGTGCTGAGTTCCTGCTTGCTAGTTCAAACCATGACCTTTACACTCTGAACCCTCAGTGGTCTAATATATGTCAGGTCTCATTAGCACTCCAAAACTGGTGAGAAAAAAATAGTCTCTCTGGAAGTACCAAGAGAAGTTGAGATGTGGCATGTGTGGTATAAGTCTTTTCCTTCCCAGGAAGAAGATGGGAGCTAGAGGTTTCCTCCCGATCATACCATGCTGTGCCAGGGTGGGGATTATGGCAAGAGTTTGTCTACAATTTTCCTGCTGATTTAAATGTGACTGGTTTTGCACTGTGTTGCAGGAACTTCTCAACTAATTTCTGGATTGTTCGCTAAGGAAATTGATCTGTTATTGCTACTGAATTGATTAGGGGGAGGAGAGTCCAGGGCTTCCTGTTTTACCATCTCAATGATGTTACTTTGAAGTATTTTTGATTGCAGGGAAAAACTAGAAACAATTTAAATGAAAAAAAAAAATAAAGATCAATGAAGTAAATCTATATAATACAACATACATAGCAGGTACTTTTAATGAAAATAGATATAAATAAATAAATATGTGTAAATCAATTAACAATGAATGAAAACATTGAATTGCAGAATAATAGTTGACATATATTATTAATGTGACAAAAAACCCTCTGAAATAATAGTATATTTGGCTATCAAGGATATGTTCAACAAAATATTAAACAATGTGGCTTGAAATAACAATAAAAGAAAGATGTTGTCCTTCATGTTAATTAAATAAAATAATTATGACAGGTACTTACCCATTGTGATTAAAGTTGCTGCTGAATAATTGTAACTCTGAAAAATGTATAGTCCAGTAGGAAATCAAAAAACAAAACAAAACAAAAAAGACAGAGAGAGAAATTCTGGTGCTTCTGTGCTGCTGGTATCAACAAGAGAGCAAAGCTTTGTTGTACATGTGGGTAAGAAGGTTAATGTAATAAATCTATTTCTTTTTTTCTGTCTTTTTGAGCCATTTCATTCTTTCATTTTCATTTAACCAAGAAATTCCATCATTTAAACTTCCTTTAATACAGGTCATCGTATTTTGAGTTTTCAGTCAACCAACCAAGCAAACTGTAGAGACACCCCTACTTTAGCTGCTCAAGGTAATATGGGCCACATTCAGAATCTCTGGGCCATCTTTCCATATCAATAATTTGGCTACATCAGTATTTTTCTTTTTCCAGATATAGCTGTTTTACAATTTATTCACAATTTATGTTCCCAGGTTTCTACAGGCATTAAAGGGATAATAATCATAAAAATCTTGTAATTCTTTTGTTATGTATAGCACCTCATCCCAGTTCACATTTTGGTATGTACACATCCTGCTGTAGTGGGTATTTATTTTCTTATGGTCTGCTAGTGTTTGAGCTTACTTATAGATCTAGGAACACTGAGAAGTGTTAAGGGTGGGTGTTAAGGATGATCACTGTTCACCTGAAATGCAATTAACTCATACTTGGTGGTTATGTTTTTCAGGCAAGAGGAGACAGGGCTGCTTCTACTGGCAAGGGAGTCTTGCATCCCTTGCACAATAATTAGAGCTTAGTTAGGAGTATGAGTGGAAAAGGAAATTCTAGGGAGAGCCAAAACAGAGCAAGAGATCAAGAGCATGAAAGATTATGGTTAGTGAGGGAAGCTCCACACATAGTTGTGTACACAATAAGTGGTACAGCCTGAGCACAGATTGGTAGTAGTTGAGAGAAAACCAAAGTCCAAGTTCCTTATAAACTGTATGTAGGTTTTAAATTTTGAACAAAGAACTATGAAATATTTTAGAGCATGGGAAAAATTTGGTCATATTAGAACTTTAGATGGAATACTCTGGCTAAAATGTGGAAGAAGGATTTAAGCGAGCCAAAATGGTCTGGATTATGCCAGTACAAATTTTGATATGTGTGATGCTAACATCTGGAAATAAATATTGCAAAAAATAAAAACATGTATAATTGATTAAATGCAAAGGGGTTGTGGTCACCTGCCAGTGGAAAGCTAAAAATTAAGTGACATGGCGAAAAATATGGGTGTTAGAAAACCTTTTGTTCTAAGCCCATATTTACTATTTAAACTATTTTACCTTGAACATGGGAAACAAAAGTACATGTAACATAGTGACCACTGTGTGTCAACCTCTAGGCAAGAGAGTAGATAAAGTTAGTAGGCTCAACTGAAACCAAAATGAAACTCAGGATATGGCTATTTTACAACTATTGTACAACTATTATAGCACACCAGATTTTTGAATGGTGATATATTTGCTTGAAGAAATAGGAAGAAATTTTGTGCAGGTTGTTAAAAACAATGTCAAGTGAACCAAATATTTACATGTTTATTGACAGATGAATGGATAAAAAAATGTGTGTGTGTGTGTGTGTGTGTGTGTGCGTGTTTGTGGAGAGAAAGAGAAAAATATTATGCAGGCTCTAGAGAGAAGGAAATCCTGTCATATGTTGCAGTATGGATGAAATTTGAGGATATTATGTCAAGTAAAACAAGCCAGTCAGAAAAGGACAAATACTGTATGATCTTACTCATATGAAGTATTTAAAGAAGTTCAAATCACAGAAAGAGCAAGTAGAAAGGTGGTTTCCAAAGACAGGGGTAATAGGGGGAGGAGAATTAGTATTTAATAGTATAGACTTTCAGTTTTGCAAGATAAAAAAGTCCTAGATATCTGTTACTAAATAATGTGCATACACTTAACCGTACCTTTAAAAATGGTTTAGATGTTAAATTTAATGTTATATGTTTTTTCCCATAATTAAAAAAAAAAAAGTAAAACAATGGAGGATGTAGTATGGATTTGTGCTCAGGCTGATTTTGATCCACTTGGCAGAAAAATTTTGTCACTGGAAGCTGTATGAGTTATTTCCTGAAAGATATTTGGGGCTATGGATAAAACAAGCCTATGAAGTCATAGGAATTATGGAATAATGAGAAGCAGTGGCCCTCGTGGGCTTGGGCAGAGTGCTTGNAGAAAATGCAGAAGTTTTAGTTCATTGCAAACAAACTTTACAAATTAGACTACATTAGTGGCTTCTGAACTTTACTATGAATTAAAATACCTGTACAATTTTCAAAGTATTCGGTTGCAAAGATTTCTCTCTCCTTTATGGGATGTTGGTTTGTTAGACCTGGAGGGAGCCCAAATGCTAATGCAGGAACTCTGATCCCTGCAAATTTTGTGAATCTGGTCTGTAGACCAGTGATTCTCAAACTGCAGCATGCACCAGTCTCCTGGAGAAATTGTCAAACACAGATTATTGCACAGCCCCAGGCTTTCTGATTCAATGCATCTGGGTGGACCCTGGACATTGGCATTTCCGTTAAATTTTATCTGGTTAGCCGAGACTGGTGGGTTGACCATGTTTTGACAACTGCTACTGTGGGACATGGATTTACTACTAGTTTAGAATGCACAACAGAATCACTAGAGATATTACTAAAAATATCTACATACAGACTCCAGGCACTATACTTCTTCTAACCTCTGCCCTTCCTAAGTCACCCTCCTTCCTACTTCTGATGTGCCCTAGAATAAGAGATGGATAGTTTGAAAGTACTTTCTAGGTTGAGGTGTTAGAAAATAAAATGTGGTACCATAATTGAAAGTGCTTTGTAAAC
>NW_007737622.1:59832-63224 GCF_000696425.1 Galeopterus variegatus | reverse complement strand
GTTCAAATCACAGAAAGAGCAAGTAGAAAGGTGGTTTCCAAAGACAGGGGTAATAGGGGGAGGAGAATTAGTATTTAATAGTATAGACTTTCAGTTTTGCAAGATAAAAAAGTCCTAGATATCTGTTACTAAATAATGTGCATACACTTAACCGTACCTTTAAAAATGGTTTAGATGTTAAATTTAATGTTATATGTTTTTTCCCATAATTAAAAAAAAAAAAGTAAAACAATGGAGGATGTAGTATGGATTTGTGCTCAGGCTGATTTTGATCCACTTGGCAGAAAAATTTTGTCACTGGAAGCTGTATGAGTTATTTCCTGAAAGATATTTGGGGCTATGGATAAAACAAGCCTATGAAGTCATAGGAATTATGGAATAATGAGAAGCAGTGGCCCTCGTGGGCTTGGGCAGAGTGCTTGATAAGCAACATCCTCACAAAGGCCAGGCTGCATTGCAGTGGTTCACTGTCTCCTCAAAAAGGAAGAAAGAGGCCAGAACAGGGAAACATGAATAGATTTTGAAATACCCCTCTGGACATCCTGGGGAAGACTTTGAGAAGTGGAGTTAAGCCCTGTGTATTGTGGGCATTACTGAAACTGTGAAGAGCTCAGTCTTTGGAACCAGACTGTTTGGATTTGAATCCTACTTTGCCAGTTGTGACCTTGGGCAAGTTTGTTAAACTTCAAGTTCTCTTCCATAAAACGTGGATTATCATAGTACATATGTCAGATAATTATTTTTATTCTGAACATATTATAAAAGAGGTAATGTGGAGGAAGCACTTAGAAGAGTATTTGGATCTTATAAAAACATCAGCTGTTGCTATTTTTAATTCTAATTTTAATAAGGGAGTCGAGATTATCTTAGTGAGATAACAAATATATGTTTTTAAGGGACCCAGACCACTTGTAGAGAAAGAAATCTAACAATCAAGTCTAATACAATTAGGTAAATGAAACAATAAAGGAGAAGGTAAGTTCCATGAGACACATGTGAAGGGACCGTATTTTAAGTCTTTATGGAATGTTTTCTCTTCACAATGAATGTAGCATTTTACCTAGGATAGAAGGCTGAATAGGGATTTCCAAAAGGATTGTTTGTTTAAGTCATACTGGCTTAAATCTCATATGTATAAGGGTGTTGTAGAATTAAGGGTGTTACTGCTAAAGTTGAATGAGAGGAAGGAAGGCAGAAATGTCAGGAAGGAAGACTGAATGGGACAGGAACCAGAAAATGCAGAAGTTTTAGTTCATTGCAAACAAACTTTACAAATTAGACTACATTAGTGGTTTCTGAACTTTACTATGAATTAAAATACCTGTACAATTTTCAAAGTATTCAGTTGCAAAGATTTCTCTCTCCTTTATGGGATGTTGGTTTGTTAGACCTGGAGGGAGCCCAAATGCTAATGCAAGAACTCTGATCCCTGCCAAATTTTGTGAATCTGGTCTGTAGACCAGTGATTCTCAAACTGCAGCATGCACCGGTCTCCTGGAGAACTTGTCAAACACAGATTATTGCACAGCCCCAGGCTTTCTGATTCAATGCATCTGGGTGGACCCTGGACATTGGCATTTCCGTTAAATTTTATCTGGTGAGCAGAGACTGGTGGGTTGACCATGTTTTGACAACTGCTACTGTGGGACACGGATTTACTACTAGTTTAGAATGCACAACAGAATCACTAGAGATATTACTAAAAATATCTACATACAGACTCCAGGCACTATACTTCTTCTAACCTCTGCCCTTCCTAAGTCACCCTCCCTCCTACTTCTGATGTGCCCTAGAATAAGAGATGGGTAGTTTGAAAGTACTTTCTAGGTTGAGGTGTTAGAAAATAAAATGTGGTACCATAATTGAAAGTGCTTTGTAAAGGGCAATATTTATAAAAGATATTTTGTTTCTAAAAATATACCAATACTGCTCAATACAATAGCAAGTTCAGAAAAATTCCTTTCTGGTCCAACTTACCAAACTGTGTATTTATAATGAGAGGGGAAAAAAATCTTAGAGAAGAATAATAGATATTTAATACATTTTAGAAATGGTATTGAGTATTGCGGTGTAATCCTGCCAAGGACACCAATTGTAGAGCTAGAAATATGGTCTGGAGCTCAGAGACCCCTTGATCCCATTCACAAACCCTTCACACGCAGTTCTACAAACTAGATAACAGGACAAAATGGTCCTTGGAGCCTTGGCTGAAGTAGGAATAGTCTTTATTCAGCACACGCAACACTATGAGCTGGGCAGTACAAAGAGAAACTCAGAAACTCAACTGCTACTGGCGAAGTCCAAAGAAAAACTGAAACTGAGCAGCTGCCAGCAGAGTAAACATGCTCTATTGTTAGACGTGAGCCCTCTGCTGCCAGCCTGCTTCACCAACTGCAGAACACACAATTGCTACAAAACCAAAAAGATACAAAGGTGCACATGAGCACTAACTCCACCCACACATAACTTGTTTACAAGAAATTTCGAGGGAGCCTGACTAAATTATTCTATTTTCCCCACAAGTATTTATTCTTATGCCCATTTCTATAAATTATAGTTTGTATCTGACACTCTTTGTGAGGCAGTGAAAAGCAGTATTGATAGCAGTATGCCCTTGTATGCCTGTATCCCTGATATTTAGAAGTACTTTACTCCAAAACATATCAAACCCTGAGCATGCTTAGTAAAGTGGGAATTGTTTTTACAGGTACTGGATGATAAAATGTTGATGGAAAAACAGAACTAGCTCACATTCTGTAATGACTATGGAGAGATCAATGGGGGAAAAAAGAGCAAAGACCAGTCTTTCAAATACTACCAACTGAATATAAGCAATTTTTCTGTGATCAATTGAAAAGAGTGATTGTCGGATGGAATCAGCACTTTCTTCAGAAAACCCCTCCTATCAGAATGGTGAACTCTCACACAAAGGTGTCAGCTGGAGAGGGTCATAGTATGAGGTATTTATCATTCTACTTTCTCCAGTTCCAGTAAATAAATAAAGGAATAAATAAATAAATAAATAAAAACAACTCCTTGAAACTTACGATGATTCCATTTTATGGGAAATAAAAATGAAACAGCTACTACCACAACAAAACTATATTTGGTCAACTCTCATTAAAACTGTCTTATAAAACAACATTCATAATACATGTTTCCTAAAAATGTTTAGGATTAGAAAAATAAGTCTTTCAGAATATCCCTTTGTGTGTTTGATAAGGATTTTCATGTCAGTCTTGGAAGCTAAGAGTAGAGGAAAAGAGTTAGGTAAAAAAAGAAAATAATCTAATGCTCCAAAAGCTGGGGAAGTAGGGAGAAATCAGCAAACTTTGTATTCTTCCACTGACAAATTCTCCCTTATTGATACAGGCATAATGTTTTAGAAGTTT
>NW_007737622.1:56845-58351 GCF_000696425.1 Galeopterus variegatus | reverse complement strand
TTTGTATTCTTCCACTGACAAATTCTCCCTTATTGATACAGGCATAATGTTTTAGAAGTTTTGTTTTATTTTAATCCCTGTGAAGCAGAAGCTGTAATGTGTGTTTGACAGATATTTGTTAAACTTCATTTGATATCTAGTGGGTATAAGGACACTAAGATGGTTAGGAACTAGAAAGTAAATAAAAGTCGTTATCTTGCTTTTAAGACTAATTCCATTTACGTTCAGACCTTACCAGAAGTCAACACCTCTCCAGGCTTGAGGAAACTCACTTTGAGACAGATTAAGTAGGGTAATTAAGTTAATGGCTTGGCTCCAGTATATTAAGGTGGCAAAGAGCAGGTGAGCTATCAGGAAATACAGAAACCTGAGCCAGAAAGAGCATAAACCATTCTAGAAGATTACAGATGTAAGAATAAGAGTAAGTGCAGTTAGATTAAAGCAGGTTAGGGTAAAAGGAGTAACTATTGACAACTCTTTCTAGGAGAAATGAGCTAAACATAATTATGACAAATTAAAAGTTTAGCAAGATATATTCATTAGAATCTTGCACTAAAATTATTTACCACTTTACCTATCCCTCTATAGTGAATAGAATGTTTACATTTGTGTTATCAATGTTTAATGACTTCATGAAAGTAACCTCTTGTTCATTTCCATTAGAAAAAGGCAACATATATTTACAAAGAAAGTATGAATACTTACATAGTACAACTTTGGCACATTTCCAATTTTTGTTTCATAAANTATACTACAAAGCCATAGTAACCAAAACAGCATGGTACTGGTATAAAAACAGAGACACTGACCACCAAATATAATTGAATGGCTAAGAGAATAGATTCTAGAGACTGGTTCAATAGACTTATATCCTATATGCGACCTGGGTAAGTTTTTTTTGTTTGCTTTTAATTTTACCTTTTTATAAGGTATAATATCAACTTGTTCCTAATTGTGCTTGCTATATGAAGAGTAAATTCACCTTCTATTTTTAAAGGAATATGGCTTCTGAAAGTTTTTCGACTCTTACCGGTTGGTCAAAATCAACTCACGTTATACTTCTATATTAAATTATTAATATTTTCTATATTATGCTTCCTCTTCCTTTTTCTTCTATCCACTATATTCCCAACCACAATTTCAGATATTCTGATTCAGAAAGTTTGCTTGCTTCATATGTTGTCAAATTAAACAGTGATGGGGACATTCATAGTACCATATAATATTGTAACCCTGGACTTACAAGGGGCCTTATAAATTATTTAAATGTAATCACTGACAAGGTTTCTATCCAGACTATCTGGGTGCCCACTGTATGGATGTTAATATCCCCTTAGACTGCCCAATTCAGTCTGTTATAACTCTGTATAACCTACCCAGTACTATAGTTATATCACTTTGGAATGAATAAAAAATACATCACATAGTAATCACTTAGATATTAAAAGCTAGTTATTTTCTGCAAAAGGAAGCTAATGAATGAATGAATGGACTTGCTTTTTTTTT
>NW_007737622.1:52815-55514 GCF_000696425.1 Galeopterus variegatus | reverse complement strand
GTGCTATCTGGGACATGTGAAATGGCATCTAATGAGATCAATTCTGACTTAAGAATATTTCTATTAAGAGTCATTTTTAACCTAGAAAACCAGATTTAGATGGCCTTTAAATATAACTTTTGTGTATTATCATCACCACCCATGTTTCCACTAGACATTATCAACCACATTAGTTGTGAAAGGGATTTGGTAAAAATACTGAGCATGATGATCAAGGAAGAAGAGCCTTTGAGCATATGACAACTGGACCCTAAATCACATCCAGATCCACTTGCAAATGGGGAGTGGTTTCCTTATATGCTTGCTTTCATTATAAGAGACTGCTAATTTCTACAGTTTGTTCACATCAGAAATCTTCTCTAGCATTGAAATCTCACATCTAAGAGTCCACCAAATACTGTATTTCCTACCCTATAAATATCTTTAGAATTTATATATTTTGTCCTCTTCTCTTTTCTTCATCCATTTAGTCCCAATTCTCATTTTCTCTTGCAATTCTTTCTTTACCATGTTCTGGCTCCAATTTTTTGCCACGTCTGTCAGCAGAGGTATTCTAAAATGTCTATTTTTAGACATAAACTCTATTAAAGTCCCTTATTTCCTAGTTTAAAAACTCACTAACACAGCAATATGTTGTGATCAAGTCCCTCTTAGCTTTTCTACCATAATCCTGCACTATTTTTCCTGCAACTCTACTTTGATTCAGTAATGCCTACCTATTTGATATTTCCAAGTACACTATTCTTTCTCATACATAGTTTATTTTATATATACTATTACTTCTTCTAGGAAAGACTTAGATTCAGATCTTTGATCCCTTATGAATTTTTCTCTGTCTTCAAGCTTCAATTCATGTATCACTTTTTGGTATCTGCTCTGACCATCCTCCACCTCCCTGAATCCCCTCTCTCCTAGGGCCCCTGGCATACTCAAACACACAGTTAGATGTTTAGGCACTTTCCCTTTAGTATTTATTCCTTTAGCACAGGCATTGTTAAATTTCCAATTTTACGAGTGTGTTTTCTTAATAATCCCAAGTTTCTTGAAAGCTGAGATCATGTCTTATTAATATTTATATCCCCAGGTCCTGGCATATAATGTGTTTTCAATTCTTTTCTCCACTTTTCTCCCTCTAATCAATTCCTGTGAAAGGATCTTTATAAATACAAATCTGGTGATGTTACTCCATCATTTAGAAACCTTTACTAAGCCTTCATCCTAACAGATACATTCTAAACTCCTTAGCATGACATATGAGGTCCTTCAATATTTGACCCTAACATGACTTCCTCTTACTCTTGGCACATCTGACACAGTTCCCCAAATACACCAGCTACTGTTCAAAATATTTCTCTACCCATGCCATTCTCTTTGTCTCACTCATCTTTGTATTGTCAATGTCTAGGAAACTGCCTACAGAATAGGGACACCAAATTAGTATTTGTCAAAATAAATAGAAATGCATGAAAGATTGCATATATTAACTTGTGTCATAATCCATTAATATACATTGGAGCAGTGAATATCTATAACAACATAATTCTACTTTCACACTGATGACTTACCACTTCTATGGCATTAAAATTTTGACAACTCAGGAATTTCTACCTTAGAATCCTAAAGTAATGAAGGAAACAGGGATAAATCATGGAATGAGAAACATTTCTCTCTTTTGAGGCTTCTGTAAGTTTTCCACGTGATTCAGAAACACTTGGAGAGTTTTAAGTTAAATCATCTTTTAGCCTAAAAAAAAAATCTTCTCAGTGTGGTTTTTTTTTTATGACATGTTATAAATAGGAGTGATTTTATGTCTTATTTACCAAGACAAAAAGAAGCGTATTTTAGCATATTTAAGTACAAGATGTAATGTTACTTTTCTGTGTAACAACATTAATTATAATATTATATTATTATTTTATTATGTAATACCACATATTCCCCTGTCATATGACTAATACTCATGTATTCACTACAGTGGACGTTGGTTTTTTGCTGCCCAGCATCCATTAGCCTTCTATTCTTGTAAAAATGCCATTCTCTTATTCATCACATCCTAACTCCATGTGCAGATCCCTAATATTTTAAGCAATGAGCACTTATAATTTACTGGTGACATGGATGGCTCAGGTTTGGGCATTTTCTCTTAGTATAATCAGAGTAAATTTGAGAATTTTTGCTCTTATTACAGAGTTATTATTTCTGTGTCTTACTGATATTTTATAAAACTGTTTTTCTAACTTTAATGAGCATATTTGTCAGAGATACAGTGTCAAAGAAAGAAAAGAAATATCTCTCCAAATGTTTTATGTGGTATTGAAATGTTTATTCACACTAATACTTTAACAACTGAAAACTGTCACCGTGCATTTGTTGATTCAGGATGGTCATCCAAATTTTGAAAAACAAATCTGTCAAGCTGTAGTGGATAATAAAATATAATTTACATATTAAACTTTTTCCAGTGTTGGTATAGGTGATTTAATAAATGAAGCAATATAAAGCCTAAGGAAAAATTAATTTAGAGTATATTTATGTGAGATAATTAAAAACACTTTGGATTCCCTGTGATTTTTCTCTTTGACCTAGTAGTTGCTCAACTCTGTGTTATTTGTAAATTTATTTGTAAATTTTATCTCAGATTTATTTGTAAATTTTCCCACTTACTTGCTGTTATTGATTTCTAAATTTATTCCATTGTT
>NW_007737622.1:51197-51684 GCF_000696425.1 Galeopterus variegatus | reverse complement strand
ATTTATTTGTAAATTTTCCCACTTACTTGCTGTTATTGATTTCTAAATTTATTCCATTGTTGTTGGAAAAGATACTTGGTATTATTTCAATCTTCTTTAAACTGATTGATTAATTTTGTGGCCTAACATGTGATCTATACTGGAGATGTTTCATGTGCACTTGACAAGAATGTGTATTCTTTTGTTGTTGGGTAAAATGTTCTGTATACATCTGTTAAAGCCATTTGCTCTTTGGTGTTCATGTCTGCTTTGTCTTTGTTGAAGTTCCGTCTGGATGTTCCATTTATTATTGAAAGTGGTGCATAAAATCTCCTACTATTATTGTATTGTTGATCATGTCTCCTTTCAGATATGTCAAAATTTACTTTATATACTTCAGGGCTCTAATGTTGGGTGCATATATAATTACAATTTTTACATTTTCCCGTTGAGTTGATGATATGTTAACACCATATTCAAGATAATTTAGTTTTTCTCCTATTTTATC
>NW_007737622.1:49131-50890 GCF_000696425.1 Galeopterus variegatus | reverse complement strand
GTTGAGTTGATGATATGTTAACACCATATTCAAGATAATTTAGTTTTTCTCCTATTTTATCTTTTGGGAGTTTGTAGTTTTGATTTTTACATTTAGTCTACTATCATTTTGGGTTAATCTTTGTGAAGGGTGCAATGTATGTGTCTAGATTCATTTTTTTAAATGTGGATATCCATTTGTTCTAACATAATTTATTAAAAAGACTATCTTTGCTCCTTTGTGTTGCCTTTAATCCTTTGTCAAAGATCAGTTGATTATATTTATGTGGGTCAATTTATAGGCTTTCTATTCTGTTCTATGATCTATTTGTCTATTCTTTTACAAACACCACACTGTCTTGATTATTAGAACTGACATCTTGACAATATTGAGTCTTCCTATCCATGAACATGGGACATCTCTCCATTTATTTAGTTATTTGATTTTATTCATCAAAATTTTGTAGTTTTCTTCATACAGATTGTTTTAGTCAGGGTTCTCCAGAGAGACAGAACTGAAAGGATAAAATAAAATATATGGGATATATATATATATATATATATAATAATATATATATGGAAAAGGATTTATTACAGCAATTGGCTCAGTCAATTATGGAGATTGTGAATTACCATATTAGGCCATCTGCAAGCTGGAGAACCAGGGAAGCCAGTAGAGATACTCAGTCCATGTTTGAAGGCTTTAGAACCAAGGAAGCAGATGGTGTAACTCTCAGTCTAAGACTAAAGGCCCAGAAGCCTGGTGAGACACTGACATGAATCTCAGAGTCAAAAGGCTGGAAAAATCTGGACTTCTGATATCTAAGGGCAGGATAAGAAGGGTATTCTGTCTCCAGAGAGAAGGAGAAAGAATTCACTCTTCCTCTATCTTGTTCCATTTGGGTACCTGGATGACTGGATGGTGCCTGGCTACATTGAGGGTGCATCTTCCCCACTCAGTGCACTGGCTCAAATGCTAATATCCTCCATAAACACCATCATAGACACACCTGTGGAAGCCCAATCATTCTAATAGAAGTCAAAACCACTAGGGTTTCCCTTTCAGCAGAAGAGGGATGGGCTTAATGCCTACCAAAGCACTGAGAATCAATAATGCTCTACCAGCTCTGTGAAGATCACTTAGTCCAGTCAAGTTAACACCCCATATCAACCATCACATAGATATTGTATGTATTTTGTTAGATTTAGACCTAAGTACTTCATGTTAAGGGGGTTGAATTCTAGGGTATTTCAAAAAAAAAGTTCATTGAAAAATAGAATTAAAAGATAAGATGAATCTTTCCATGAACTTTTGGAAGTACCCATGTATAAATAGTATTATGTTTTTGTTGTCAAATTGCACTTATTTATTGCTGGCATATAAGAAGGCAACTGGCTTTTGTATAGTAACCTTGTATCCTACAATCTTGCTATGATTGCTTATTAGTTCCAGGAGTTTTTTGTTTTTCTTGCTGATTTTATTATATTTTCTACACAGCAGACCATGTCATCTGCAATCAAAAGCAATTGTATTTCTTCCATCTCAGTTTATAGCCCTCAATTTCCTTTTCTTGTCTTATTGCATTCCAATATGATGTTGAAAGTAGTGATGAGAGGGGACATCATTGCATTGTTGCTGATCTTAGTGGGAAAGCTTTAAGTTTTTCATAATTAAATATTATGTTAGCTGTAGTTTTTTTGCAGATGTTCTTTATTCAGTTGAAGAAGTTCCTTTCTATTCCTAGTTTGCTGAGGGATTTTTTTTTTATATATATCATTAA
>NW_007737622.1:42241-48436 GCF_000696425.1 Galeopterus variegatus | reverse complement strand
AAAGATGACTTGTTTTCTTACATATATTGTGCTGAATATATTAAAATATCACTAACGAGGCTTAAGTATACGGCCAACTTTTCCTTTCATAAATTAACAGTATAGAATTTAAGTTATTGAAAGAATCACCCAACATTTATTTAAATATAAATGAACATATGTTTATATTGAAAGAACAGGTTAATATTAAATCTTTGGAAGCTATCCTGTTTTTTATGTCTTGGAATTTAATTTGTTCCTATCAATCTCTTACTTCTATGTTTAGATTGTGTTTCTTATTTTTGACTCCTGAAAGTCAGTTCAGCCAGCTGAGTGATTTTAGGGCAAGGGGTTTCATTTAAATAATTTCTGTGCTATAAACTACGAGTACTCAACTGAGATTTTAGCAACATTCAACTCACATTTAACTCCCTTCCTAGGTGCAAATATTCCTGTTGCTATTGTTTCCATAATTCCTAGATCATATTTGTCCTCATTCCTTTCAACGGGTTAACATCTTTTGGCCATCGTCAGAGGCCAAAGGATGAAACTTCTGCTTATTTTTATTTATTTATTTTTTATCAGTTCTTGCATGGAGCAATTCTAGCTCTATCTTCTCTTTTCCCACCATGTTCATTCCTAACATGATCTGAAGCTTAAGCTTTAATGGTATAATAAGAACTGATAGCAACATGAGAGTGGATAAAATATACTCAAAGTACAGCATGCAGTGTGAATAGATAAGATAACTGAGAAATGAACACTGAAAGACATCAAGGTTTAAGTAGTAGTGAGATGAAGTAAAGCCACCAGAAAAACCTCAGAAGAGTAGATAGAAAACAAGCATAGTGACATATGAATTAACCTAGAGAGAGTTTCAAGAAGTAAAACAAATTAAACCACGCCAGGCAATTCAGAAAAATAAATAGCATGAAGAATGAATTGAAAACTTTGATTCTGGTGATTGAGAGATCCTTGGCAAACCTTTGTGTTAGTGGCTCTGAATGGCAGCGAAGCGTAATAGTAAGTAGTGGACTCTGGAATCAGACTGCTTGAATTACCAGCTCTACCACTTACTAGTTTTGCAACCTTGGGCAAGTCATTTAATTTCTATGATCCTCAGTTTCTTTCTGAGTATTGTAACAGTAACTTTCTCGTATATTTGTAGTTTTAAATGAATTATTTTATGTAAAGAACTTAGAACAATGTCTGACACATAGCTATATAAATGGTGGGGACATAGATACACACTACCCAGATTCTCCTTTGAGAAAGGGCTTATTGTCCTAGCTTCTAGGAGAGATGTCAAAAGACACATTTCAACTGTCATCCCCTTCAGGGGTTACTTCAGCTACAGATACTCACCACACCCAAAGTTGTGGTCTTCCAGGGACAGCCTAGAACCAGTGATCGATCAAGATGAAGTATAAAGACCCAAGCATTTCACTACAGTACAGAAGGTTCTGAGGGACCACGTTAGCTCCAAAGATTCCCATGGCTTAGACTAGGCAGGTGGTGATTCTAAGGCCTTTCCCTCCCTAATAAACATCTTGAACACTAAACTTTGCCCTGGAGTCTGCTTTCCTGTGAACTCAAATTGTGACAGAAGTGGTTTGGTTTTATATTTATAGTTGAATAAATGGGCAGAATCAGATGGAAGTAGTAGCACTGGATTTTTTTCCCCAAAGGCTTTATATTTAATGACTGTGTTGTTAAAATAATAATAGTGTCAGCCCTAAATAAATTTTTGAAATAAATTTATTTTCATATTTATAATCACAGTAACATTCAAAGAGTTTGCAAATTAAACAAAATCTACTTATTATGGCAAAGTAAACTTTAAAAGCTAATATTTTTAAAGAGAAATAGCCTTTAATAATGTTCCTGTTGACTTTTAGGTAGTAGAAAGTAAATTACAAGTAATATAATTAATCACCTTTGGTAAGAAATATCCAGTGTATAGTATATACTTGAATGTTAAAAAATTATTTATTTTTCATAAATTAAAATATCTGATCAAAATGTTGGGCACAAATTGATGTTATGCTCATTAAAACAAACACTGTATTTTTCAATTCAAAATATTACAATATTTATTTGTACAAATTTGTGAGGTACAGGAGGTTGTTTCAATACATGTGCATAGTACACAATGATTCACTTAGGTTAGAGAGCACAGTTTTTTACCCATATCTCTATCACATTTCCTTCTCTCCTGACTGTCACCTTTGGTAACCATTGTTCTACTCTACTGCCACAAGAATTACTTTTTCTTTAGATTCCACATATGAGTGATATCATGTGGTATTTTCTTTTTGTGCCTGACTTACTTCATTTAACAGTATGGTTTCCAGTTCCATCCCTGTTGCTACTGCAAATGATAGGATATTATTTTTTTTAATAGATGAGTGGTATTTAATTGTACATATTATACCACAGTTTTTTATCCACTCATCTGTTGATGGATATTTAGGTTGATTCCATCTCTTGGCTTTTGTGAATAGTGTTGTGATGAACATGGGAGTGCAGGTTTTTGGTGTTTTTTTTTCTTTTGATACATTGATTTAATTTCTTTCAGGTAAATATAAAGTAGTAAGATAGTTGGATCATAGGATAGACCTATTTTTAGTTCTCTGAGGAACCTCCATACTGTTTTCCACAGTCACTGTACCAATTTAGACTCCCACCAGTAACGTGGGAGAGTTCCTTTTACTCTGCCTGCTCACAAGAATTTGTTATTTTTTTTTCCTGCTGCTGATAATAGCCATTTTACCGGGAGTGAGATTATATCTCATTGTGATTTTAATTTCCATTTCCCTGATGATTATTGATGTTGAGCATTTTTTTATGTGCCCGTTGGCCATTTGCATGTCTTCTTTTGAAAAATGTCTCTTCACATCTTTTGCACATTTATTAATTGGACAATTTGTTTTTTCTGCTGTTTAGTCATTTCAGTTCCTTATATATTAAGGATATTAGCCCCTTGCCTGATGTGTAGTTTGCAAACACTTTCTCCCATTCTGTAGGTTGTCCCTTCACTATGTTGATAGTGTCAATTGCTATGCAGAAGTTTTTTAGTTTGATGTAGTCCCATTTGTGTATTTTTGCTTTAATTGCCTGTGCCTTTATAGTCTCATTCAAAAATGTGCTACTCACTCCCATTTCACGTAGAATATTGCTGTTTTCTTCTAGTAGTTTTGGGTATTGAATTTTGGTCTTTCATCCATTTTGATTTGATTTTCGTGTATGGTGAGAGATACGGGTCTAGTTTCAATCTTCTGCATGTGGGCATCCAGTTTTCCTAGCACCATTTGTTGAAGAAGCTGTCCTTTCCCCATTGTATATTTTTGGCACCTTTGTCAAAAAGCAGTTGGCTCTAAGTGTTTGGTTTTATTTTGGGGCTCTCTAGTCTATTCCATTGGTCAATGTGTCTGTTTTTATGCCAGTACCATGTTGTTTTGGTTACTATAGCTTTATAGTGTAATTTGAAGTCAGGAAGTGTGATGTCTCCAATTTTGTTCTTTTTGTTCAAGATTGCTTTGTCGTTATGAGGTCTTTGTGGTTCCATACAAATTTTCAGATTTATTTATTTTTCTATTTCTGTGAAGAATATCATTGGAATTTTGATATGCATTGTGTTGAATGTGTAGATTGCTTTAGGTAATATGAACATTTTTATGATGTTAATTCTTCCAACCCATGAACATGAGACATCTTTCCATTTATTTGTCTCCTCTTCAGTTTTTCCACCAATGTTTTATAGTTTTCTTTGTAGAGGTCTTTCACCCTTTCATTAAACTTACTCCTAGGTACTTCATTTTTTTTGGTAGCTATTATTAATGGCATTACTTTCTTGATTTCTTCTTAGGCTATTTCATTTTTGGCATATAGGAAGCCTATTGATATTTGTGTGTTGATTTTGTATCTTGCCACTTTATTGAATTCATTTATTAGTTCTAGTAATTTTTTGGGGTGGAGTCTTCAGAGTTTTCTATGTATAGGATTATGTTGTGTGCAAATAGAGATTGTTTGACTTTCTCCTTTCCAATTTGATTGTCCTTTATTGCTTTCTCTTGCCTTATTGCACAGGACAGAACTTCTAGTACTATAAGAATAAGAGTGGGGAAAACGGGCATCCTTATCTTGTTCCAGATCTCAGAACAGATCCAGTTTTTGTCCATTCAGTATGATATAAGCTGTGGATTTGTTGTATATGGCCTTTATAGTGTTGAGGTACATTCCTTTTATACCTAATTTGTTGAGTGTTTTTATCATGAAAGAGTTTTGGATTTTATCAAATGCTTTTTCTTCACCTATTGAAAAAATTGTATGTTTTTTTCCCTTCACTTTGCTGATGTGATGAATCATATTTATTAATTTGCATATGTTGAACTATTCTTGCATCCCTGGGATGAATCCCACTTGATCCTTGTATGTGATCTTTTTAATGTGTTGCTGAATTCTGTTTGCTAGTATTTTGTTGAGGATGTTCCCATCTGTGTTCATTAGGATATTGGTCTCTAATTTTCTTTTTGTGTTGTGTCTTTTTCCAGTTTTGTTATGAAAGTAATGCTGGCTTTGTAGAAGGAGTTTGGAATTATTCCCACCTTCTTATTCTATTATTTCTTCTTTGAAATATTGGTCTCTAATTTTCTTTTTGTGTTGTGTCTTTTTCCAGTTTTGTTATGAAAGTAATGTTGGCTTTGTAGAAGGAGTTTGGAATTATTCCCACCTTCTTATTCTATTATTTCTTCTTTGAATGTTTGCTGGAATTTGGCAGTGAAGCCATCTGGTCCTGCAATTTTGTTTATTGGAGGAATTTATTACTTCGTCAATCTCATTACTCATTATTGGCTTGTTTATGTTTTCCAGTTCTTCATGATTCAAATTTGGTAGGTTTTATGTGTCCAAGAATTTATCCATTTCTTCTAGGTTTTCTAGTTTGTTTGCATATAGCTGTTCATAGTAGTTTCTTATGATCTTTGCATTTCTGTGGTATCAGTTGTAATGTCCTCTTTTTCATTTATGATTTTGTTTTTTTGAGTCCTTTCTCTTTTTTCTCCATTGGTCTAGCTAAAGGCTTATGGATTTTTTTTTTTTTTCAAAAAAACCTACATTTTTGTCATCAGTCTTTTGTAGTGCCTTTTTAATCTCTTTATTTCTGCTATGACTTTTGTTATTCTCTCCTTTTGTTGATTTTGGGTTTAGTTTCTTCTTGTTTTTTCAGTTCCTGGAGGTGTAAAATTATGTTGTTATTTGGAGTTTTTCTTTTTTTTTTTTGATTTTGCTATTTATTGCTATAAACTTCCCTCTTAGAATTGCTTTTTCTGTCTTCCTTTGTGATTGAATGATTTTCCCTAGCTTTACATTTTGTTTCTTCCTCACTATTTATTTTTAGTATGTTTCTTCTAAGTTTTTGTGTTATGGCCACCATGAGGCTTACAAAAAACATGCTATAATTATAACAAATATTTTTGTCTAATAACAATGTAAGTTTGGTATCTAAAACAAAAATAAAAACAAAAACAAAGCCAACTCCTAGCTCTGGTATCATTCCCACCAACTTTCTGACAATTTGTTGTTTCAAGGCGTATTTAAAAAAAATATTGTCTTTCTCTTATACAGTTGTTGTATATGTTAGTGTCTTATGTTTGTATTTTATTCTTCGTACTAAGGATGTAAGCAGTTTGTTCACCATCCTTATGACATTGGAGTATTCTGCAGTTGTCTGTGAACTTACTTTACTAATGAGTTATATACTTTCAAATGTTTTCTTGCTGCTCCTTAGCATCATCTTCTTTCAGAGTAAAAAACTCCCATTAGCATTTTTTGTAAGGTGGGTCTACTGTTGATGAATTTGAATTCCCTTAGCTTTTTTTTTTTTGTCTGGGAAAACCATTATTTCTCCTCTGTATTTGAAGGTTATTTTTGCTGGATACAGAATTCTTGGCTGATGGCCCTTTTCCATCAGCACTCTGAATATATTATCATAGTCTTTTCTGCCCTGTATGGTATCCATTGAACAATCTACTGAGAGATGTATTGGGGTTCCACTCAATATTATGTATTTATTTTCTTTTCTTCATTTTTTTTTCTCTTTCTGCTTTCAGTATTCTCTCTTTGTTTTTTTATAATTTGATTATCATGTGTCTTAAGGTGTTCCTCCTTGGATTGAATTTGACTGGTGACCTCTGAGCTTCCTCTACCTGTATGCAG
>NW_007737622.1:39673-41876 GCF_000696425.1 Galeopterus variegatus | reverse complement strand
TTGCTCTCATTGGATAATTTCACGTGTTTTATCTTTGAGCTCATTGATCCCTTTCTCTGTTTGATTAAGTCTGTTGATGCTTTCTATTGAGTTTTTCAATTCAGATAACGTATTCTTTATTTCTAGAATTTCAAATTGTTTTTGTTTAATTGTGTCTATTCCTTAGTCAAGTTTCTCATTCTGCTCCTCTGTTACTTTCCAGATATCATTTAATCTTCCATCAGTATTTTCTTGTGACTCCCATAACATCCTTAAGTGAGTTAATCTGAATTCTTTGTCAGATGTTTCATTGACCTGCAGTTTCTCCACATTCATTGCTGTTGATTGTTTGGTTCATTTGGTGGTGACATATTTCTCTGTTCTTTCTTGATCTTTGTCTCTTTATGTTGATGCCTAGGCATTTGAAAAGATTGCTATTTGCCACTGATTCTCTGGGGAAGGCTTTTTGTGAGGATCATCAATCACTTCCAGGTCTGGGCTGTGTGGAAATTCTGGCCTGGGAAGGGTCATTCCTGCAGATTGAGCCCCATGCAATTCTATTTCCCTGACTGTTTTCCACTGAAACCAGCTTCCCATGCTGTGCCCAATGTTTTCCAGCAAGCCAGCCTTTGTCCTGCACTCCAACTCAAGCTGCTTCCTGTGGTGCAGCGGGTGTGTGTGTCCCTTGCAATAACTCACCCAACTCTTGGTGGCTCTCCTCTCCAGTCAGTTGTGGTTTCTGCTTCTATATGGGTCTAGGTATATCCTGCCCGTGGTCTTTATGGCCTGTGTGCTGGTAGCCCTGCAGACACCAAGCAGGTTTATGGAAAGGTTGCTGCTGTGACCTTTTCCAGCTTATGTAATGGCTAGTTCCCACCTCCCTACCAGGCTGGCTCAGAACAATAGGTCCCCAACCTACACCTTTTCACTGTTGTCTCTCATGCCTTTTCAAACTCTGTGGGTTTCTCCTCTCTTCCTCCAGCTCCAGCAGTTCCAGGTTGGCAGAGTTTGCTTTTCAATAGTTGTAAATTGGTTACTTGTGGGAAGGTACAATGCTGGGAATCATCTATTCTGCCATCTTGATGACAACAGTCTCCATAACATTTTTTTAAAAACCTGGAATAGGAAGAATCCATAGAAGCAAGAAACATACCAACCAATTTATGGCTTTTATAACAAAAGATAAAAGGGAGGTTTGATGCAGGATTTTCAATATAATGAAAAAATTATAACAAATCTATAGAGACAGATTTTATTTTCAGCTCCTGAATGACAAAGTCTGACTAAAAAATATCACTCTTCTCCCAGACCCTTTTCAAGTACCTCATTTTTTCTTTTTTTACTTTTAACTGCATTTTGTAAATGCCTGAGTTCAAATGGTTGTGAGAATGTAAGTTATGAGTGAAGGAATAAAAGCACCAGAACGTGAATAAAGGATAATTTAGTGGTTATCTTCTCATCAGTTCTCCGCAGGACAAAACCATAAATAGCTTTAGACTACAGCATAAATGATGTATGTTAACCATTAGGAAGATTTACCTGATGGGCAGTGATTATTAAACACTAAAATTAATTTCCAAAAAAGAGGATGTAGAACAGAGCATAAAGGGGTATCTTTAATTATGATATAGATTATATTCCAAATATATAGCTGCACAATACTTCTGCCTCTAATAATGTGTGTTTGTGTGTGCATTTGGGGATACATCTCAAAACCTTCCAATCCTTATTGGATCTATAATATGACTTCTGATATTCAGGGTACATTCCAAGAAAATAAAATTATCAACAGCACAATAATCATTGATTAACAGCACTTAATATTGTTCAGTTTAAAAATTTTGAATACTGAATCTAAAATATATTTTTTTAATTAAAAACATTTTTGGAAACATAATCGTTATACATATTTGTGGGATACAGAGGTGACTATTGGTATTTGTGTACAATATGTCATGATCAAATCAGGATAGTTGGCATATTCATCACAACAAAATATACTTATTCTTTGTGTCCATTAACCAATTTCTCCCTAACTGTCTCCTCCTCTCCCTTTCCCCCCTAATATCCACAGTTCTATTCTCTCCTCCTGAGAGTTCAGTGTATTATCGTGTTTGTTGTCTTTCTTTTTTCCTTTCTTGTTTATTATTTTTAGCACCCACTTATCACTGTAGACATGGTCTTTATCTTTCTGTGCCTGGCTTATTTCACTTAACATAATTTT
>NW_007737622.1:38314-38776 GCF_000696425.1 Galeopterus variegatus | reverse complement strand
TCCAAGCTCATCCATGTTGTTGTGGATGACAGAATTTCATTCTTTATTTGTTTTAATGGCTGAGTAGTATTCCATAGAGTATATATACCACATCTTCTTTATGAAGTTGTCTGTCAATGGACATTTAGGTACATTCCATATCTTGGCTACTGTAAATAGAGCTGGTAAAAACAAAGGAGTGTGGGCTTCTCTTTACCATGCTGATTTCCATTCCTTTGTGTATATACTCAGAATGGGATTGCTGGATCACATGTAGTTCTATCTGCAGTTGTTTGAGAAACATCCATACTCTTTTCCATAAAGGCTGTACTAATTTACAGCTCCACTAATAGAATATAAGGATACCCCTTTCTCTGCATCTTTTTTTTTTTTTTTATCCGAGACATTATTTTGTTGCACCTGTAAATTCAGCATGTATCTCTAACGGATAAGGATTTATTTATTTATTTATTTATTATTATT
>NW_007737622.1:34220-37253 GCF_000696425.1 Galeopterus variegatus | reverse complement strand
TTCCTTCCTTCCTTCCTTCCTTCCTTCCTTCCTTCCTTCCTTCCTTCCTTCCTTCTTTCCCCCCTCTCTCTATCTCTTTCTGCTTCCATTTATGAGTGAGTACATGCAGTAATTTCTCTTTCTGTGCCTGGCTTATTTCACTAAAAATGTTTTTCTTCAAGCTCATCTATGTTACTGTGAAATGGCAGAATTCCAATCTTTTTTTTTATGGCTGAGCAGTATTCCATTGTGTATATATACCTCATTTTCCTTAATAGTTACCTGTATATGGACATTTCAGTTGGTTCCATATCTTGGTTATTTCAAATACAGTTGGAATGAACATGAGAGTGCAGGTATCCCTTTGACATGGTGATTTTCATTCCTTTCGATATATGCCCAGAGGTGGGATTGCTGGATTCTATGGTAGTTCTATCTGTAGTTGTTTGAGAAATTTCCATATTGTTTTCCATAATGGCTGTACCAATTACAGTACTGGCAACAGTGCAGAAGTTCCCATTTCTCCACATCAACAGCAGCATTTTTTATTCTCTGTCTTTTTGATTATAGCAAGTCAAACTGGGGTGAGATGATATCTCAATGTGGTTTTAATTTGCATTTCCCCAATGATTAGTGATGTTGAGCATTTTCTCACATACCTGTTGTCTGCTTGCATGTCTTCCATTGAAAAATGACTATTTGGCTCTTTTCCCAATTTTTTGATTGGATTATTTTTAACTGTTAAGCTGTTTGAGTTCCTTGTATATTCTGGATATTAATCCCTTGTCAGATGTATGGTTTGAAAATATTTTCTCCTCTTCTTCAGGTTGTCTTTTCACTTTGTTGTTTTCTTTGCTATTCAGAAGATTATCTGTTTGAAATAATCCAATCCCATTTGTTTATTTTTCTTTTGTTGTCTGTGCTTTTGAGGTCTTATAAAGTCTTTGCCCAGTCCTACATCTTGAAGTATTTCCCCTATGTTTCCTTGTAGGAGATTCATAGTTTCAGGTCTTATATTTAAGTCTTTCAACCATTTTGAATTGATTTTGGTATATGGCAAGAAGTACAGGTCTAATTGTATTCTTGTACGCATGGATATTCAGTTTTCCCAGAACCATTTATTGAAGAGGCTGTCCTTTCCCTAATGTATTCTCTTGGTGCCTTTGTGAAAGATCAGTTGGCTGTAGGTACCTGGATTGATTTCTGAGTTCTTGTTTCTGTTCTACTGGTCCATGTGTCTGTTTTAATACCAGCATCATGCTGGTTTATTTACTATAGCTCTGTAGCATTATTTGAAGTCAGGTAGTGTAATGCTTCCATTTTTACTTTTTATTTTTATTTTTTGTTGTTGTTGAGGATTGCTTTGGCTATGTGGGGTCTTTTGTTAGGATTGTTTTTACTATTTCTGTGAAGAATGTCATTGCTAGTTTTTGGGGATTGCACTGAATCTGTAGATCACTTTGGGCAGGATGGACATTTTCACATCATTAGTTCTTCTAATCCATGAACATGGAATATCTTTCCAATGTTTTTGTGTCCTCTTTGATTTCTTTCAGCAGTGATTTGTAGTTCTCATTGTACAGATCTTTCATCTCCTTGATTAAATTTATTCTTAAGTATTTTTTTTTTTAGTAATATTGAAAATAGCTTTCTTTCTTGATGTCTTTTTCGGCTAGTTCATTGTTGGAGTATAAAAACTCTACTGATTTTAGCATGTTATTTTGTATCCTGCAACTTTACCAAATTAATTTATTAGCTTTAGGAGTTTTAGGGTAGAGTCTTTAGGCTTTTCTATGTGGAGAATCATATCATCTGTGTACAGGGACAGTTTGACTTCATATTTTCCAGTTTTGATGCCTTTTATTTCTTTCTCTTCCCTGATTGCTCTGGCCAGTACTTCTGATATTGTGTTAAATATGAGTGGTGATGGCAGGAATTCTCCTCTTGTTCCTGTTCTTAAAGGAAAACTTTCAGCTTTCCCTCATTCAGAATGATATTGGTGGTAGGTTTGTCACATATGGGTTTTATTGTGTAGATATACACAACATACCTACTTTGTGGAGTATTTATCATGAAGAGAAATTGAATTTTGTCAAATGTTTTTGCTATGTCTATTGAGATGATCATAGGTTTTTGTCCTTGATTTTGTTGATGTTGTGTATCAAATGCCATTCTGTCAAACTCATTCTGAGAGGCCAGCATCACCCTGATATAAAATATAATTTTAAGTATTCTTTTTTTCTTTCTTTTTTAATAATTTTATTTGTTGTGCATATTTCTGGAGTATAAAATTGACTGTCACCATGCGTGCCCATGATGTGATGGCCAGATCAATACTATCTGCAATGCTATTGCCACAAATTGTGATTATTTCCTGTGTCCTTCACCCAATTAAACTCAGACCTCTCTCCCCCTCCCCTCATCCCCCCACTGCAGTCTGCAACCCTAGGTAATCTCTCTCCCTCTGCAATGCCAATACCACAGCGGTCTTTCTTTCCTCCCTTCTTCCTCTCTTAGCTCCCATTTATGAGTGGGGGCATGTGGTATTTTTCCCTCTGTGCCTGCTTATTTCACTCAACATAATTTTCTCCGACTCATCCATGTTGCTGTGAATTGCAGAATTTCATTCTTTTTTATGACACAGTAGTATTCCATGGTATATATACACCACATTTTCCTTATCCGGTCATCCATAAATGTACATTTACATTGGTTCCATGTCTTGGCTGTTGTAAATAGAGCTGTGATGAGCATAGGAGTGCAGGTATCCCTTTGATATGATGATTTCCATTTCTTTGGGTATATACCTTAAAGTGGGATTGCTGGATCATATGGTAGATCTATCTGTAGTTGTTTGAGAGAACTCCATACTGTTTTTCATAGTAGTTATACTAATTTATAGTCCTTCCAATAGTGTAGGAACATTCCGTTCTCTCCATGTCCTCACCAGCATTTCTTGTTCTCTGTCTTTTTTATTATAGCCAGTCTAACTTGGGTGAGGTGATATCTCAATGTGGTTTTAATTTGCATTTCCCTGATGATTAGTGATGCTGA
>NW_007737622.1:27835-33504 GCF_000696425.1 Galeopterus variegatus | reverse complement strand
TTTTTAGTTTTTTTTTTTTTTTTTTTACTGTGTAGTTGCTGGAGTTCCTTGTATATTATGAATATTAATCCCTTGTCAGATGTATAGTTTGTAAATATTTTCTCTCACTCTTTAAGTTGTCATTTCACTCTGTTGTTTCTTTTGCTGTACAGATGCTTTTTAGTTTGATATAGTCCCATTTGGTTATTTTTTCTTTTGTTGATTGTGCTTTTGGGCTCATGATCATAATATCTATGTCCTGTCCAGGTTCCTGAAGTGTGTCCCCTATATTTTCCATATTAGTTTTACAGCTTCAGATCTTATACTTAAGTCTTTAATCCATTTTGAATTGATTTTGGTATACAGTGTGAGGTAGAGGTCTAGTTTCATTCTTCTAGATGTAGATGTCCACTTTTCACAGAACCACTTATGAAGAGGTGGTCTTTTCCCTAATGTATGCTTTTGTTGCCTTTGTCAAATATGAATTGGCTGTAAGTCTGTGGGTTAATCTCTGGGTTCTATATTCTGTTCCAATGGCCTGAGTGTCTATTTTTTATGCCAATACCATACTGTTTTTGTTACTATAGCTTTGTAGTGTAATTTGAAGTCAGGTAGTATTGTCTCCATTTTTTTTTTCCACTCAGGATTACTTGGGCTATTCTGTCTTCTGTTGCTCCATGTGACTGCTATGTTTTTTTGTTTGTTTTATTTTGTTTTGTTTTTTCTATTTCTGATAGGGATTGCTTTGAATCTGTAGATTGCTTTGGGTAGTATGGACATTTTCATAATGTTAATTCTTCTAATCCAAGAGCATTAGATGTCCTTACATCATTTCTGTTTTCTCTAAATTCTTTCAGCAGTGTTTTGTAGTTCTCATTTTAGAGGTCTTTCACCTCCTTCATTAAATTGATTTCTAGGTAATTTCTTTTTTTGGTGACTATTACAAATGGATTTACCTTTTTGATTACTCTTTCTGTTAGCTCATTATTGGAGAATATAAACAAAACTGATTGGGGGGCATTGAGTTTGTATCCTGTAGTATTACTGAAGTTATTAACCAGCTCTAAGAGTTTTTTGATAGAGACTTTATGTTTTTCTATATATAGGATCATGTCATCTGCAAATAGGGACAGTTTGACTTTGTCTTTTCCAATCTGTATGCCCTTTACTTCTTTCTCTTCTTTGATTGTTCTGGCTAGAACCTCCAGTACTATATTATAGAGGAGTGGTGAGAGTGGGCATCCTTGTCTTGTTTCTGTTTGTAAGGGAAAAGCCTTCATGTTTTCCTCATTCGGGATGATATTGGCAGTGAGCTTGTCATAGATGGCATTTATTTTGTTGAGATACTTCCTTTTTATATCTAATTAGTTGAAAGTCTTTATCATGAAGGAATATTGAATTTTGTCAAATGATTTTTCTGCGTCTGTTGAGATAATCATATAGTTTTTGTCTCTGATTTTGTTGATGTGACATATCACAATTGGTAGAGTATGGATGTGTTTTCTTCCTGGAAACTCTTGTGGAAATATGATCCCCAATGTCGCAGTGTTGGGAGCTGTGTGATCCCAACATGGTGGTGGATCCCTCATGAATGGATTAATGCTCTCCCTCAGGTGTGGGGGTAGTGAGTGAGTTCTCATTCTATTGGTTTCCTGCAAGACCTGGTTGTTTAAAAGACTCTGGCATCTCCCGTCTTTATCTCTTACTTCCTCTCACCATGTAACCTGCTTGTACTCACTGGCTACCTGCTACTTTCCACCATTAGAAGCAGCTTGAGGCCCAGTCCAGATGCAGCTATCCAAGAATCATAAACCAAATACACCTCCGTTCTTTATAAATTAACCAGCGTGAGGTAGTCTGTTATAGCAACACACAAATGGACTAATACAACATTTATTGACTTGTGTATGTTAAACCATCCTTGCATTTCTGGGATGAATCCCACTTAAACAATATAAGCAAACCATTAGCTAGGTTAACAACAATAGCAGCAGCAACAACAACAACAACCACAACAAAGATGAGAGAAGCCCCAATAACAAAAATCAAAAATAAAAAAGAAGACATTACAACTGATTCCACAGAAATAAAAAAAAATCATTAGAGACTATTATAAACAACTATACACCAACAAATTTGAAAACCTGAAGCAAATGGATAAATTACTGGACACACACAAACTACCAAGACTGAATCAACTAGTCATAGAAAACCTGAACAGACCAATAAGAAACACTGAGATTGAAGCAGAAATCAGCAATCTTCTAAAAAAGAGAAGCCCAGGACTGGATGGCTTTACTGCTGAATTATACTAAACGTTTAGATAGGGATTAATACCAATTCTCTTCAGACTATTCCAAATAATTGAAACAGAGGCCACTCCGCACATTCATTTTATGAGGCCAACATTACTTTGATGCCAAAACCAGACAAAGATACAACAAAAAAAGAAAACTACAGACCAGTATCTCTGATCAACATAGATGCAAAAATCCTCAATGAAATACTAGCAAAAAGAATACAGCAACACATCAAGAAAATTATACACTGTGATCAAGTGAGATTCATCCCAGTAATTTTAAGTATTCTTAATGCATTTAATTTTGAATATCTGGAGCTTACCTTCAACTTGGCTATTATGTAAATAAAACAATATCTTTCTCAATAATGCCTATTAACTTAAAAATTCTTATTGTTCAGGTTTTTTAAAAAATGCATTTCCTCCAAAACCATACTTATATTGGATTACAGCTGCAGGCGCATTCTCTTTTTCTTAGAGCAGAGATGCAATAAAATGTGAGCCCAAATATTAATATAAAAATAAAAAATATTCTGGATGAGATTTTCTCTTACACTTGAGCTCTCTAGGCTTCACAGAGATCATAGTGGAAATGACTTTTTAACCAAGTTTATGATTGCCGTCCCCTTGTCCCTTATCTATGTTCTGTAGGGCTTGATGGAGAACAGTTTGAGAAGCATATGCTGCTCTGTTCTCAGAATCCCTACCTGTGGCCTTTTCCTCTCAAACTGAGTTTCTCTCTCTTAGGGTTTTTTACCTTCTTGTACATTCACAGGTCCCACAAGATGGAAACCAGCAAACATAGCAAGCCTCTAGCTGTCAGCTTTATTACCTTGTTACTGATTTACTAAGACACGAGTAAAAATAAATATTTTAAAAGTATATTATAATGAAAAGTGTAGAAAAATTAGATTTTAGAAGAAAAAATATAGGGTTATTTAATACCAGTGTAATAAGATTTAGCTGAGAAAACGGAGTCAGAGTTCTTTTTGTCTTAATTCTCCAAAAGGGAATTTGGAATGAAATGTCAGCAATGGAACTAATTTTCTAGGAGAGAAGAGTTCACACAGAAGCCATTATAATCACTTACAAACTTCTAAATCAGCTAAAATATATTCCAAGTAAAGAAAACATTCAAAAATAGATATTACCTGCTAAAATTTTAAACTGCATTGGGAAAACACAAAGTTTTACATGGGTAAAAACTTTAAATTTCTTCTGAGATAAAAGGAATTATTAAAACTAAGGTAATGAAGAAGCACTCACTAACCTATATTAAAACAATTATTGGAACCCAGTTGATTGTTATTAATGAATATAAAAGTTAAGCAATAAATTCTGTAACTATAAAAGTAAATTTCATAAGACATCCTCATTATGAACTCATTTACTGAGATTTATTTGCGAAATTCACATCACTCATTTCCTGTTTCTCCATCCACTTTTTTCTCCCCCCTTCCCACTATCACACATTCAACAAATTCACCAAATGCTTACTAGCAGACTGCTGGGCTATGTATAATTTTGTTTACATAGATATCCCTAGGACAAAATAATTAATAAAAAGTGAAATCATCCGTTTGAGCAAAATTGCCATTTGCATAACTCTAAAAGTAGTGAATGTTGCATAATATAAACAATCTGAGAAATCTTCTCTTCTTTGAAGTTTGTAAAATCAACAAGTTTTACAAGATTGTTTTTCTCCATTTCTTTCTTTTCAGAGATATCCTTATATGATATGATTCTTCCCAGATGGAAAACTATTTTCTTCTAAACCCAACATTCTTGGGTTATCACCACTTTGACACGTAGTGCAGTCTGTCCTAATTCATCCATCTTTTTTATCAAATTTTATTAAGTGTCTATTATGTGCCAGGTAATTTGCTAGTTCTAAATCTATAAAGCTATAACTCAGGTTCTCTTTCAAAGAAGCAAGGTCTGTAGGGAAGACATTTCAAAGAAGTAAGGTATGTAGGGCAGATATATCAACAGAGAATAATACAACCATGAGGTAAGATACAAGCACAAGTGGCCAAGGAAACAATGGGAAAAGAAATTGAAGTAAGGCCAGGTTTTGTAAAGCCTCAAAAAGGAAGTAAAGCCTGATCTAAATTGTGATGCTATGAGGAATTAGAAGCCATATAAGTATATCATGTTGGAAGGAGTGGCTTAGGGAAGTAAGCACCAGATCTCTCAGGCAAGGGGTTAGGGATATGCCAAAGTTTGGCATAAACAGGGGTCAGAGTTTTTGTTTTGTTTTCTGGGAAACACACATAATTAACTATTGATGTAATTCAGTGCAAAATGCACAAAGGTAACAGATGACACTGGAGGGGTAGGTAAAGAACGAATCTTGCTTTGGACTTCATGATTTAGGCCACAGGGAATAATTGAAGGATTTTTAAGGAGGGATGTGATATAACCATATGACCAGATTAGAAGTGTGACAGAAAGTTTGGAAGGGGCAACGGTGGTGAAGGATTACTCCACTTAATAGTTGTAAGGTCTTGCTAAATTGCATAAGTTTTCTGAGTCTCAGCTTTCTCATCCTAGAAGAAAGAAAAAAGGATATTAGTAACTACATTTCAAAGTTGTTGTGAGATTAGAGAATATGCGTTTAAAGCAGAGGGGTTAATGAGGAACTGGTCAATGGACACAAAGAATGATTGCGTATTTTAAGTATGAATAGGCTAACTCTAGTGATCTAACCACCACATATTCTTCACAATTATTGAAAATCAACACTGTACCCCACATATATTAATAATAATAATAATAATAATAATAATAATAATAATAATAATAATAATAATAAAAGGAGCTAGTATAGTGATAAAAATCTACTAGTTTCTTAAGTGAATTCCCTTCACCAGTTCCAGACTCTGGAGAGTTAATCCTCATTTCTATCAGAAGAATGATTTTTCCCTATAACATTATCTCTCCCTCTCACTCTCTCTCTCTCTCCCCTTCTCTCATGACAGCCCACTTTTTCATGTAGCACAATAAAAGTAGCTGTTGGGAATGGATTACATGTACATATATATATGCCTAGACCCATGCCTCTCCCCGTATACCATAATCAACTCAAAATGGATTAGAGACTTAAATGTAAGACCTGAAACTAACCTTAAAAGAAAACATAAGGGAAAGACTTTAAGACTTAGGACTGGGCAAATACTTCATGAATGTGACTCCAAAAGTACAGGCAACAAAAAGAAAACTAAGCAAATGGGATTTTATCAATCCCAAAAGCTCTTCACAGCGAAAGAAACAACAGAGCACAAAGACAACCTACAGAGTGGGAGAAAATATAGGCAAAGTATGCATCTGACAAAGGATTATGATACAGAATATACAAGGAACTCAAACAACTTAACAGTAAAAAAAAAAA
>NW_007737622.1:23805-26383 GCF_000696425.1 Galeopterus variegatus | reverse complement strand
AACCTAAGATGTTTACTTGTAAGTTCTGACCTTACGAAAAATCAGGAGACCATAACTAAGTACCCAAACAGGCCAGTTTTCTGAGAAACAAATAAACAAACAAACAAAACACAAGAGACTCACAACAACCAGTCAAAAGGGGCCCAGCCAACCTGAGCTGGCATGATAAGGAAGTTCCTTCTGCATTAACCCATACAAGGAAAGTATGATGAAATAAACTACTGTTAACCAGTATACTTTCACACTATGCTGTTTCTTTGATCCTGCTCAAACTACTTTACAAAAACTCACTGCTCTGCCATTCCCAGTGGAATGCCTTTCTATTTTGTAGATGAGATGCTGCCTTTCTAAAACTCAAGTTATTGAAATTTTGTTCTCTGATACCTCGCATCTGCTTTCTGGCAACCCTCAGTAAAATATAATTCATATTAGAAGTAATAAAAATACTTGATATATGAAGGTTGATTATCTTCTGCCAGTAAGACATAAAAACTAAAATACTATGACTTCTTTTATCAAAANCCTTTACCTTCACTTCACTAGCTGGAATCACCCTCCATTGTAAACTTGTAGTCTATAAGCCTTTGCATATGTTATATAAAATGCATGGGAGGTCATTGACTTGGACCAAGCTCCTGCACTGGGCCCCAACAGACCAACTCAAAATGGAATCATTCATGCTAAGGTTTCATGTTGCCAAACTGAAACCTAAGATGTTTACTTGTAAGTTCTGACCTTACGAAAAATCAGGAGACCATAACTAAGTCCCCAAACAGGCCAGTTTTCTGAGAAACAAATAAACAAACAAACAAAACACAAGAGACTCACAACAACCAGTCAAAAGGGGCCCAGTCAACCTGAGCTGGCATGATAAGGAAGTTCCTTCTGCATTAACCCATACAAGGAAAGTATGATTAAATAAACTACTGTTAACCGGTATACTTTCACACTATGCTGTTTCTTTGATCCTGCTCAAACTACTTTACAAAAACTCACTGCTCTGCCATGTCCAGTGGAATGCCTTTCTATTTTGTAGATGAGATGCTGCCTTTCTAAAACTCAAGTTATTGNGTTGATTATCTTCTGCCAGTAAGACATAAAAACTAAAATACTATGACTTCTTTTATCAAAACTTAGACCTCCAAGTCTTCCGAGGCAATAAGGAGGTACCCAGGAATTCCAATTTTCTCCTATATTTAACTGAGGGCAATGTATTTAGGGGACTAGGATGTTGTATTATTAATTTCAAATGAATGGTATAAGATATGTGAATTGCTAAAGTTGGTCATAACTAGGGCACTTTAATTTGTCTACTTTGGTGCATTGATGCCTCTCTTGCTTTGGAGTAAGAATCCTTAGTTCTAGTGAACATGTTCATCTCCATAACTATAGTTATTAACAGCCCCAATAGCTATAGCATAAGCCTTATTTTAGAACATGCAGTCTATGCTGTTATCACCTCTATCCATTTCTCATACTCCTGTCTCAGAGTCAACTTGCCTGAAAGACCTCTTTCCGTTGGTGTGAAGCCAAAATTTTTATTTCTTTTTTTTCTTTTTTTGTCCTTTTTGTGACAGGTAAGGGGATTGCAACACTTGGCTTGGTGTTACCTGCACTGCACTCAGCCAGTGAGCTCACTGGTCATCCCTATATAGGATCCGAACTTGTGGCTGGAGCGCCACTGCGCTACCAGCGCTGCACTCTCCCGAGTGAGCCACAGGGTCAGCCCCCCAATTTTTATTTCTAATTTAAGTTGGCAGCCCTCTACTTTTCTTCTTGAATATCATTCCGATGGAGTGTTTTGAATTCTGTAAGGAATAGCCAAAATCTAGGGAAAATTACTGAAATGGAGCCTTCTGAATTTTTGTATAAATATAATTTTTGTATATGTATAATTTCAATGAAAACTCTAATTTTAAGAAGGTGAGATCAATGAACAAAGGAAAATATCAGACATTTGCAAACACTGAGGTAAATGGAATTTTTTGGTTCTTGACAAAGGTTTGAAGATGTAGATAAACTCCTTAGAGAATGACACATTGTGATTATGTTTGGAAAAATACGTTAAAATGAGATACATCATTATAATTTTATTTAGTTTATTTGTTTTATTTCCAGTAAATTATTGGGATAAATATTTGTGTGCATTCAACTGAAAGGAAAAATATGCTATATATACTTATTAATGCTTTGATTTTAAACATTTTATTTAATAATTTGATTATTATTTTATGTAACAAACATTTATTAGAAAACTTTGAAATTCTAGAATTGGCTTTGATATTAAAATTGCAAAGACATCTTCTTTTTTTTTTTTTTTTTTTTGTGACTGGTAAGGGGATCGCAACCCTTGGCTTGGTGTCACCTGCACTGCACTCAGCCAGTGAGCGCACCGGCCATCCCTATATAGGATCCGAACCCTCGGCGGGAGTGCCGCTGTACTCCCAAGCACCACACTCTCCCAAGTGCGCCATGGGGCCGGTCCGCAAAGACATCTTAAACATAATCTCAGTCCTCCACAAGCTGATGTCTAGTATTTGATGTCAAAAACGTAAATGAAAAGTAATAGTTTATTACA
>NW_007737622.1:19174-23078 GCF_000696425.1 Galeopterus variegatus | reverse complement strand
CACAAGCTGATGTCTAGTATTTGATGTCAAAAACGTAAATGAAAAGTAATAGTTTATTACAATAAAATTTATGATAGATTTATATGTGGAGGACTATTGGGTCACAAGGTAGAAACACATTTCTTAGGTTTATAGTAGGTGGGGTTAAGGATAGGGGATCAAGGGAGACATCCTGGAGGAGATAGAAGTTTAGTCATTAAGGATGAGTATGAACTATTTAGGTAAATATTGGATCTTGGGTGGGAAAAGGGAGTATAGTCCAAATAATATTAACAGCCATGCTGGTGTTAAATAGTATCACACAAATGGAGAATCCTCAAGTTATTGTTTATGACTAGAGCAAATGCTGAGGATTCAAGTGGTAGAAGTTGAGGCATGAGAGATGGAGACACAATGTGGATAAAGCTAAACTAATTGAATGATATTCTGAAATACTCGAGAAGCATTGAAATATTTTTTAAAATAAGGGGATATTGTGATTAGGTTTGTGTTTAAATAGATCTCTTGTTTGGCATATGTAGGAAGACAGAGGCAGAGCCAAACTGGAGACAGAACCAGTTAAGTAATCAGTGTTCTACCCTAAGCAAAAAATTATGCTTAAAAAAAAAAAAGCAGAAGTAGAAATAGAGAATAGGTGATTAATGGGATAGATATTAGAAGGAAAAGTTGATTGGTCTTGGTAATAGAATAAAGGAAGTAATTAAAACAATGTTATTCATTATGAACAAGTTTCTGGCTGAGGCAACCTGATAGCAGGTGCTTGTGCCCCTCAATTAATAAAGGAAAATCAAGCTTACAAGGATGCTTGGGAGAAAGGGGAAAATATGAATTCATTTTTTAATAAATGGAATTTGAAAAATATTTTGGGAAATACACATGGGAATGTCTAAAATTGCAGGTAAATGCATGGTTTTGAATTTTAAGAGAGGGAATTGGACTCAAGATGTGTATTTGGAAATAATCCACATGTAAGTGATATGAAAAGTTGATGAGGTTTCCAAGATGAGTTACAAAATTTGAAAAGTACAATATAAAACAGAGTATTTCAGGGAACTTGCATTTGAAATTTGAGCATAGGAAAGATAACTATTGAGGAACACTGAAGAGCAAGGATAGTGGTAATAACGTTGATGGTGATGATGATAGTGGCTACCAAGTACTGGATACTTAGCATGAGTTAGACACTGAGTTACATGCTTTACATATGTTATCTCACTTACACTTTGCAACAAATATATAATTGCTATAATCTATTTATAATTATGGAAAAACTAGGGCTTAGAATGGTTGTCAATCGAGTAGATGTCACAGCTAATATGAGGCATACTGGGAGAGGTAGATTGTATTTTCCAAAGATAGCCGCAATAGTATTCCACATTTGGAGTGCTAAAGGGAAGTCTATGTCCTATTATTTTGAATCTGGGCTGCCTTTGAAGGTCTGTATCCACACAGGAACTAAGGAAGAAATGACACTATGTGACTTCAGAGACTAGGAGATCAAAACATTAGGGACTTTCTCCCTGTTCCGCTGGGATGATCACCTTTAGGGATAGTCTCCATGGTGTGAAGAAGCCCAAGCAGCAGTGTAGAAGTCCACAACCCAGCTGAGTTTCCTTTCAGCAGCACAACTTGTTAGTAATATAGTGAAGCGTGATTGTTGTTGTTTTAAGCCACTCAGTTTTGAGTTGAATTTTTATGCAATCACAGACAAATTATATAGATTTTGGCGCTTGGAAGTGGGGAGTAGACATTAAAACACCTAAAACAGTTGATATTGGCTTTAAGACTGGTCAACAAATGACTACTGAAAATACTTTGAGGGGACTCAGAAAAAGCCTAAAGGACCTCAAGAAGGCTATGGGCGAGGGAAGAAATGTAATGAAAATGTGACATTTTATGAAATAGAATTATTGTTGCATATGAGTACTTGTTGAATTTTGAGAGTTCTTTATACATCCTGCATACAAGTTCTTTGTAGGAGGGGTAGTCTGAAAATACTTTCTCTCATTATATAGCTTTTACTTTTAATCACTATTTTCTTTTCAGTCACTTAACAATGACTTTCAAAGAGGAGTTCTTAATTTTAATGAAGTGCAATTTATTATTTTTTTCTTTTATTGTCTGTGCATTAAGAAATCATTGCCTTATTCGAAGTCACAAATGTTTTCACCTGTGTTTTATTTTAGCAGTTTTATAGTTTTATATTTTACATTTAAATCTATGTGTCTATAATCTATTTTGAGTTGCCTATGTGTGGTGTGAGTGAAAGAACTGGGTGGAGGTTTTTTGTTTTGCTTTACATACATATATCTAATTGTACTAGCATCATTTGTTAAAAGGACTATCTTGTCTCCATTGAATTGCCCACACGTGTTGAAAATCAATTGACCCACATTGACTCTATTTTAGACTCTATTCTGATATATTTGTCTGTTTTCTACCTTTCAGCAATACCATGCTCTTTTATTGCTGTAGCTTTATAGTAAGTCTTGAAATCAAGTAGTGATAGTCCTCCAACTTTATTCTTCTGTTGAAAAATCATTTGGGGGCTGACCCCATGGCGCACTCGGGAGAGTGCAGTGCTGGGAGCTCAGCAGTGCTCCTGCCGCAGGTTCGGATCCTATATAGGAATGGCCGGTGCACTCACTGGCTGAGCGTGGTGCGGACGACACGAAGCCAAGGGTTGTGATCCCCTTACCGGTCACAAAAAGGACAAAAAAAAAAAAAGAAAAGAAAAATCATTTTGGCTTCTAATTCTTTATCTTTCCATGTTAATTTTAATATTGATTCGAGGGTAGTTTAATATTAGTTCAAAAAATCCTTCTGGAATTTAATGGAATTTTGTTGAATTCTTCACTTTGGGAAGAAGCGGTGTTTTTACAGTACTGACTCTTCCCATCCATAAACTTGGCATATCTCTACATTTATTTTTGTCTTATTTGATTTTGTTTAACAAAGGTTTGTGGTTTTGAGTCTACAGATGTGGCACACATTTTGTGTCTCATATTTTTAACATCATGTAAATGTAAATTTAAAAATCAATTTCTAATTTCCCATTGCTAGTAAACAAACATATAGTTGATTCTTGTATTATGAGTTTGTATCTTTTAATCTTGCTTAACTCATTCCTTATTGTGGTATTTTTGTAGATTCTTTGAATTCTTCACAGACAATCATGTTAATGCAAACAGAGACAATTTTATTTCTTCCTTTTCAAATTGTATGACATTTAAAAAATTTTCCTTGTTCTATTACCCTGGTTTGGACCTTCAGGAACATTAAGTAGTAGTAGTGGGATTGGACATCGTTGCCATTTTCTTAATCATTTTTAGGGACAAAGCATTCAGTCTTTCATCATTTGATATGACATTGGCTATAGGTTTATGGTAGATGCCCTTTTACAGACTGAGGAAGTGATTTTCTATTACTAGTTTGTTGAGAGTTATATCATGAATGAATGCTGAATTTGGTCAAATACTTTTTCTGCATGTATTGGGATTGGCATGCTCATATTATTTTTCTACTTTATTCTGTTATATGGTGAATTAGTTTGATTAATTTTCAAAGGCAAAATTAATCTTTCATTCCAAGAATAAACTCATTTTGCCATAAAATATTACCATCTTTGAAGTATGAGGGGACTTCAAAAAGTTCTTGAAAAGATTTGTATTATCTTTTAGTTCCATTTTCAAAGAATTTTTGAAGTTCCCTTGTTTATACACATTCCTTTTTACATATTATTTATTATATTTACTATATACTAAATGTATTATTCTAGATAAACTAAAATTGGGAAGGAAATTTTGTGCTTCTATGAGCGTAGTTGGCACATAGATAAATATTTTTTCCTTCCTTTGTTGTATTCTAGTTTTGGTGTAAGAGTAATGGTGGCTTTATTGAATAA
>NW_007737622.1:17038-18115 GCF_000696425.1 Galeopterus variegatus | reverse complement strand
AGGGCTGTTGGAAGAAGACCTCAGTTCTTTGATGACTGTTGGCAGGAGGCCTTAGTTTCTCGCCACATGGGTCTTTTCATAAACGGCTTAAATGCTTAAATGTCATCACAATATGAAAACTTCTCCCAGGGTAGGTGATCCAAGAGAGAGAGAGAGGAGGAAGATACATGCCTTTCATTGTCTAGCCTTTAAAACGCACACCAACATTTCTACCTTATACTATTCATTGGAAGCAAATCACTACATCAATCCCACTCCGAAGGAGAAGGCTATAAAGCTCTACTTTTTAAAGGGGATTAACAAAGAACTGTGAATGTACTTAAAACTGCCACAAAGTTATTCATTTCTTTCTTATTTTATCTGGGTTATAGGGACATTCTCACTTTCAATCCTGATATTGGTAATTTTGTCATCCCCTATATTTGCATAATCAATTTGACTAGAAGTGGATTAAAGTTATTGATTTCCACAGATAATGTTTTTGGTTTTATTGATTGTATATATTGTTTTTGTTTCCTATATTATCACATTATAACTTTGCTTTTATCTTTATTTTCATTCTTACCCATATTGTGAGTTTGATTTCCTCTTTTCTTTTTTTTTCTTTTCTGTTTGCTTTGTTAAGTGGAATATTAGATCATTAGTCTGAGACCTACTTTTCTAATATAGACATTTAGTGCTATAAATAGCCCCTAAACCCCATTGTAGCTTCATTTCATAAATTTTGATATTTGTATTCATTTTGATTCTATTCAAAACACTTTCCAATTTTCCTTTTTTCTTTGACCATAGGTTGCATAGAAATGTATTTCATTCCTTATATTTGGAAATTTTCTAAATATCTTCTGTTGTTTATTTTGAATTTAATTATCTCGCAGTTGGAAAGTATACTTTGTACAGCTTGAATTATTAAAATGTACTGAGTATAATTTTATTACTCAGAATATGCTGTATGCTGATAAAAGTTCTGCGTGGCCTTAAAAGAATGTTTATTCTATAGTGTTGCATATTTCATAAATATCAATCATGTTAAATTAGTTAATAGGTTGTTCAAGTCTTCTATATTGTTACTTTTTT
>NW_007737622.1:14151-16052 GCF_000696425.1 Galeopterus variegatus | reverse complement strand
AATATCAATCATGTTAAATTAGTTAATAGGTTGTTCAAGTCTTCTATATTGTTACTTTTTTGGGGGTCAATCTTTTCTATTTTTTAGGGAGAAGTGGTGTTGTCTCCAACTACAATTTTGGATTTTTCTATTTTTCTTCACAGTTATGTCAGTTTTGCTTTGTATATCTTTAAGCCTTTAATAAGCCTTAAATAATAATAATTATTATTATTTTTCCTCTAGAATCTAGTTCATCTGATTCTAATTTAACTGCTTCAGTTTTCTTTTAATTACTTTTGCTGTGGTATATATTTTTCCATCCTTTTATTTTATACCTTTAAATTTAATTGGATTTCTTATATTCAAAACAAGGTCAGGTATAGATGTTTCCAATCTGACAATTTATATCTTTTAATTAGGGTAGTTACCATTTAAACTTAATGTGTTTAATGGCATGCTTAGATTTAAATCTACCGTATTACTATCTTTTTTCTATTGTCCAAATGTATCTTTGCTCCTGTTCTATTTTTCTGCTTTCTATACAATAAGTATTTTCTATCATTCCTTCCATTTTATCAACTGTGTTGGCTTTTTAGCTGTATCCTTTTGTTTTTCTTATTTAATGGTTAGTTAAATTAATAGCATACATCTTCAACTGATCACAGCCAACTTTTGAGTAATATTATACCACTTGATGTTTAGGATAAGAACCTTATATGAGCATCCTTCTGTTTTCTTCTTCAATTTTTTTTTTGCTGTTGCTATCATACATTTTCCTTCTAAGTTTTTTCTACACTCCAAAAAACGTTTTTATTTTTAGTTAACACATTATGTTTTAAAGAGTTTAAAATATAGATTTTATATTTGCCTACGTATTTGCCATTTTTGTGTTCTTTATTCGATTTCCTGGGTCCAATTTTCTACCTGGTAATAGTTTTCTTCTCCATAAAATATATTAATATTTTTTATTTTCTTCTGATGTTTTTTTTTCAACTTTGATATGTCTAAAAAGTATTTGCCTTCATTTTTAGAAAAAGATACTGCGAATTTTAGAATAGCTTTAGGTTTAGATAGAAGTTGCAAAGATAGAACAGAGAATTTCCATATACACAACATACCTAGTATTCCTCATGTTAATATCTTATATGACAGTCCCTCAAAAAGTTCATGAAAAACTGGAATTAAAAGATAATATAAATCTTTCTGTGAACTTTTAGAAGTACCCTTACATTAGTATGGTACATTTGTCACAATTAACCAATGTCAATATATTACTAGTAACTAAACTCCACATATTTTTTTTTATTTCCTTGATTTTCACCTGTCTTTTTTTCTGGTCCAAAATAACATGTTACATTTAGTTGTCATTGTTGTCATATCTCTTTAGTCTTGTCTTTGCTGTAATGGTTTCTCAGACATTCCTTATTTTTTTAAAATTTTTTTAAAAATTTTATTTTGTCGATATACATTGTGGTTGATTAATGTTGCCCCTTACCAAAACCACCCTCCCTCCTCCCTTTCTTCCCTTCCCCAAAAATGTCCTATCTGTTTCCTTGTCTTATCAACTTCAAGTAATTGTTGTTGTTATATCTTCTCCCCCCCCCGTTTTTTTTTGTTTTTGTTTTTTTGTGTGTATGAGAATTTATATATTAATTTTTAGCTCCCACCAATAAGTGAGAACATTTGGTATTTCTCTTTCTGTGCCTGACTCGTTTCACTTAATATAATTCTCTCAAGGTCCATCCATGTTGTTGCAAATGGCAGTATTTCATTCGTTTTTATGGCTAAGTAGTATTCCATTGTGTAGATGTACCACATTTTCCATATCCACTCATCTGATGATGGACGTTTGGGCTGGTATCAACTCTTGGCTATTGTAAAGAGTGCTGCAATGAACATTTGGGAACAGGTATACCTTCGAC
>NW_007737622.1:0-12273 GCF_000696425.1 Galeopterus variegatus | reverse complement strand
CACAGAGGCAAAGTGACATTCTCATCACACAGTAAGGGGATACATACTATCAACATGACATGCTCAACTTGATCACATGGCTTAGGTAATATATGTTAGTAACTGTAAAGTTACTCTGTTTTCCTCTCTTCCCATATTATACTTTAATGGAAGGAAGTTACTGTCATAGCTAATATCTAAGGAGTGAGAAATTATGCTCCTCTTTCTTAAGGGTAAAATATATATGCATGTTTGGAATTATTTTGCATAGGTGATTTATCTATTCTCCACTTATTTGTTTATTCAACCATGTATTTACATTGTTATGTCTCCATAGGTATTATTTTATACTTTAGGCTATAATCTAATACTATTGTATTGATTTGAGCTCAAAGTGTTCCAGCTTTGGCCACTAGGAGCTTTTTCAATAGGTTCCTGTGTCCCTTTGGCATACACCAACATTAGCTTGTTGTTGTTGTTTAGCCCTTACTTTCTCTCTGGCACTACAAATAACCAAGATCAGCACATAGGTGTACTTAGTGCTACTGTGTTACTGGAGTGTTTTTGCTTCTAGGCCCACATAGCTGACAGAGCAAGAAAATATATGTGTGTATACTAACACACATATAGTAAGTATGTGTGCATATGTGTGTCTATGTGTTTTGTTCTTAATATTGTGTGGGATATTCTTTTGCCTTTCCATGTAAACTTGAGAAATAGTTTGTTGATATCCAAAAAAATTGTTTGCTAAGATTTTATTGGGATTATGTTGAATCTATATATTAAGCTTGGATATTACTGTTACTACCTAAAGCAGTTATCTTTTAGACTAATTTAGAATAAGAAAAATAAAGGATTTTATTTCACCTTCATTCATTCTTTCTCCGACTTTCTTACTTTCTTTATGGAGAGAAGCATGCTTCTGGCCTGTATTATTTTCTTTATGCCTGCATTACTTCTAATATTTCTCACAGGCATTTCTGCTGGTGACCAATTTCCTCAGTTTATGTTTGCAGATAAAGTCTTTGTTTCTCTTTTCCTTTTGAAGGATAATTTTTCTTGATAAAATTCTAGTTGGTGAGTTTTTTCTTGGAGTAATTTAAATATTTCACTCTATTCTCATTACTTGTATGGTTTCTGATTAGAAGTCTTTTGTAATTCTTATCCTTTTCCTCTGTGGGTAAGGTATAATTCCAACCTCTGGCTTCTTTCAAGATTTTCTATGTTTGGTTTTCAGCAGTTGAATGTGATATGACTAGGTGGATTTTTTTTGTTGTTGTTGTTATTTGTCTTTTGGTATACTCTGCATGTCTGGATGTCTGAGGTGTGTGACTCATTAAGAGGTTCCTCTTCCTGAGGTGAGAACCAATGAATGTCACCCACTAAGCCCTCAAGAAATGCTTTTGGATAAATTATTGTCACAATTCTTATGATTCCCTAATACTGCTAAGACTAAGTAAACTCTTTAAGTGTGCTGGCGACTAGAAGGCCTGTTTTTAAATATTAAGGTAATTTTATATGCTGCATCATTTAAATCTTTCCTAAACTGCCCACTTTTTTTTTTTTTAAGGGAGAAACATCGCAAAATGACAAATGCAACTTTAGATGATTTGTCAATTCAAAGACTGAATGTCAACTCTCTAGGATGATAACAAAAAACAAAACAAAACAAAACAAAACCAAAAATAAAAAAAATTGTTACTTAGAATCAGAGGAAGAACTCAACCAGCCCTATGATTTAGTGTGATCAGGATGAAAGAAACACTCAACAGATATTTACAAAGCTCCTTCTAGGTAACCAGCATTTAATAGTGAATTTTCCTCTACTCACATACAAAAATATAATTTCACTTTCTCAACCAAGCAGAAAACTGTATATTTCTTGATCCTTATTTGTCAAAGATAAAGCCAAAGGCAATAAAAAGTTATGAATGACACAATTCATGAAAGTTGTGAAGCACCTTTTAGACCATTATTATGTTTAGAGTTAATTCTGTTGTCTAACAGGGTATTTTCTAGTGATATTTTCTTGGAACCATTCAGAATTGCTAGTCTTATTTCTTAATCTTAATTATTGTTATTAATATTATTATCAGTAGTTGTAATAATTTTTCTCAACACCTACACTGTTTAAACCCAAAACACATTACAAATAAAAAGAATAAATATATGATACTTTGAGTTATACATTCAATAATGTAGCAAACAAAAAATATTTTCTTAGTTGTTTCAATTGCTGTTAATTCTGAATCTGTTTGTTTGTTTTATTTGTTCGTTTGTTTATCTGAAAAAGATTGTCTCCAAAGCAATTATGCATGAATTGGCCTAGACAAGAAGTATACTTTCATTAGTACAATTATGAATCCATTTGAAATTTCTTTCTTAACTCTTATTTTGGTCTATTCTTGGCAGGTTTAAAGGACTTTAATCTACATTAAAGGATTAGGTAACTCATAAACTAGAGTTTCATATTAGAAAAGAAGAAAACATACTTATTTAGATTCTTTTTGTCAATGGACGAATGACTATTTATTCTTTGAAAGCATGTTTTTCACATCTAAGCTAAAATAACAATACATTTATGTTTTTTCCAGTTTTTGGCTGTTAATCCCCTGTTCATCTTTCACACTGGATGCTTGACTATGCCTAAAGGGCTAAAAAATAACACTGCAATGAGGTTAAGCATCACCACTTCTATTTGATAGTGTTAGGCAATCATTGCCATAAACCATAAGGAATATGATAGCAAAAACAGAAAATACAATCTAATATAAATTTTAAAATACTTGCTAAATACTTTGATTTCCAGGGAAAATAAAATTCAGGAAATCATTTTCAGATATTTGTATTTTTGGTATAAAGACTTTGCTAAGGCTTAGATTTACAAGGAATATATATTTCCACAAGTGATTCATCAAATAATATACTTGAATAGTGTTGATTCCCCCTCTGTGCTTAGTTTTTTGATATATATTTTTTTCCTTACTACAGAAATTTATTCTCTCACAGTTCTGAAGACTGGAAGTCTGAAATCATGATGTAGGCAGGGCCATGATGCCCAGAGATTATAAGGAAGAATCCTTCCCTGCTTCTTACAGCTTTTGGTGATGTCTGGCTTTCCTTGGCTAGTTGTAGCACAGCTTCAATTTCTGCCTTTATCGTCACGTGTTGTTCTCCTCTGTGTGTCTCTGTGTCTTCATGTAACCTTCTTATAAGGACACCAGTCATTGTAATTAATGCTGACTTTGATCCAGTACAACCTTATCTAAATTTAATTGCATATGCAAAGATCCTAGTTCCAAATAAGGTCACACTCTGAGATTCCAGATGAATATGTATTGTTTTTAAAATTTTAACATTACTTGTACATATTTGTGGTGTACAGTGTATTGTTTCAATACATGCATAGACTGCACAATGATTCACTTAGGGTAGACAGCACAGTTTTGTACCCATTAGGCCACCTTTTTTCCTCCCCCTCCTCCCTCCCTCTTCCTTTCCAGCCTCTCATAACCATTACTCTACACTCTACTCTCTACTTCTATGAGAACCACTTTCTTGTTTTTAGATTCTGTGAGTGATATTATGCAGTATTTGTTTCTCTGTGCCTGACTGAGTTTGCTTAATGTGATCATTTCCAGTTCCGTCCATATTGCTGCAAATGATAGGACATCATTTTATATATATAAATGTATATATATGTAATGGTGTTGAGCTGCCCCACATTTCAGTCTAAGAAGATTCTTGCAAAGTAAAACTTCCTGCTCTCGTCGTCATATTCATAATAGAAACTATCCCCCAAACCAAGACTGGATTCCATGCCAGGATTTGACTTTCCCATTGCAAAAAGCCTATAGGCAGTACTTAATGAACTAGAACCTCATAAAACCTCATTGCAGTTTATTTGTGAAAGCTTACTAGAGTCTTTTATAGAAATTGATTAAAAAGTGGTATGAAAAGTATTATTGATGCATTTATAATTTAAATTATTCTGCTTTCTTATGTCCTCCTCTTCCTCATTCTTATGGTGCCTCTCCCCAAAAAGTTCATGAAGATTTAAAAATTATCCACCTGTTGTCTTATTTATATATCTTTAGTCCCTTCTATTTTTTCATCACAAATTTCAATCTCAAAAGACCACACGGCGGCTTACTTCTGGCCAGTGCCTCTAAGAGGCAGCCAGCTACTTGTCTCCATTTCTTTGCTTTTCTTCACATTTATCTTCCTGTCTGGAGAAACATTACATTGCTATAGGGAGGAACTGAAGTCACAATAAAATATTCCTTATAATTAATGTTTGCTCATACCTTTTATCGCCATAGAAGCTTTTCTTCAAGAAGCAGTAATTCAAAGCAGAAAAGTGCCTGGACACGGGAGGCAGACAGTTTTATTCCCCTGGTTGGACAAGTTGCTTAACTGCTTTGTCCCTCAGTTTCCTTATTTGTAAAATGAGTGCAGGCATCGTGCTTAGAACAGTAGCTGTCTCATAGTAAATACTATTGAAGTGATGGTATTTTTATTTGCAAGGAAACAAATATTATCGTTAAGGCATTAGTCAAAGAAACATCTACACTGAATTATTTAACGTTTCAGGCAAGATTTAGCTGATTAGGAATACTCTTGATAATGTATCTTTTGTCAAAAAACCAATTCAAGGTACATAAATAACTAACTGATTTTGTGTACTACACAATTCTTGAATTTCCATGGACATGTTTTTGAAAGTATCATGATAGAATTTTTAAGATGGGTAAATTAGAAAATGATGCCCATTCTGTGGTTTTACATTTTCTTTTTCAGAATTTTTTTTTTTTAGAAGTCAGCAGCTCCCTTAAAGTGTTAGAAAACTAGAGCAGATGGAGATCGACCAAATATAGTTTCATTTTCTTCTACTGTTCTTCTCTGGAAAAGGAGTTTAAAAGGATGTGAATAATTAGTTACTGTTCCAGTTTCTGTTTAGTTAATATTTGCTAGTCCATATAATGTATATACAAATAAAATTTAAAAACTACTTGATATTTTTCTAATCCCAGGCATTTTTGACACTTATATTTTAAACCTTTCTGTGTTTCTTTAATTGCCAGACCATAAGTATTTACCAATTAATAATTATATATTCAGCACTTTCTTAAATATTGCAGGTAATTGTCAAAACAATCCTGATTTTCAAAGAAAGATTTGTGGGAAACATGTAGTTGGATGTAGAGTCATTAGATAAGGAGAATTTAACTAAGTAGTTAAAAATATGTGATATGAAAAGGTTCATTACTCTATAAAGTTTAGCTATTGAATCTCCTGACCAAATATGAAACCTTACATTGGACCCAGATATATACCTATACTTAGGCTGATACCTATAACTATACCTATTGTTATTTGTAACATTTTCTCTGTAAATGGCTAGAAATGGGCAATAGAAAAAACAAGCCCACTCCTGCTTGTTTATCTTAAACCCACAGACATTTAAACTTCTAGCCTTAATCATTAATTACTTGGGGAAAAATAAATAAAATTGGCGATGTTCGTAGAAGTTGCTACTACCTAAGAGCAAAAAAAAAATGCAATTCATTACATTCAATGGGAATAAGTTTGAGCTTTTATTGAAAAAGGTAACTTTGTTTTACTTCCACATTTTTTCAGAATACTAGTTGGAATGAAATACAAAGGGCATTTGTAAATATATAAAAGAATCCTCAAATCAAATGGCCTTAGTTAATAAGTCATGGCACCTCTAATTCCAATTATATATATAATTTTTGTTATTAAACTATAACTGCCTTTTCATTAAAATTATTTCACTTCTAACCTTATAAATTTTTGAAAATAGTCATTTGATGTATTTCCCATTCTGTTAATTCAATTCTTTCTCTTGTCCTTCACATTTTTGGAGGACTTTTTTCCCACTAGTCTTGACCAACTTGACTGATCTAAGATAAAAAATTACAGCTGTGAGTATTTTGATTAATATAATATACATTTAGTAATCAACATTTTTTTTTTACTTTTTCCTCTTAAAAATATCCATATTATTTTTCATTTATTCCCATTACATCCTATTTTCTTTCCTAAAAAGATAAGAGAATAGTAATAAAAGAACCTCAGGGCCTCTCCTAGCCAATTCTAGTTAACTGTGTCAGATTGACATCATAGAGAAAAGTAAAGCAAAACAAAATGCAAAGACCCAAAGTTACTGAAAGAAAAGAATAAAAGACAGTAACCACAATTTTAGAAGTAAAAGTGTGGATGGAGAAATGTTGTATTAGTTGCTGTCAGTGCTCCACTCCTGTTTCCTCTGACCCTCTTACCATTTTCATGCACACTGGCTCTGTTTGCCCCTTCATGTCCTTTAGCCACCATCAACATCACAGTCAGAGAACTGTTTCTAGACTGCTGGAACCCACTCTGTGTGCCGATATATGCCAGAGAACAGCAAGCGGCCCTTATTCAATGACTAACGTGAAAGTCTAAGTACACCTTGTCTCATGATTGGAACAGTACTGGGGCTGCAGAGCTCCCATGTGAGGTTGAACCTAAATAAGTCTCTAGGGGACTTTGATAAAACATCCTTCCTTCACCTCTTTCACTCCCCAGTACCAATGCCTGAACTGCCTACTGTTTTTCCCTGGAAACACTTCCTATTAAACCACTTTCAAAAAATTCCTCATCTCATGATCTGCTTTTGACAAACTAACTGAAATAGAAGGGACAACTGATTTAATATAGTCAATAATGTCACCACTTATGTTTGTGCAGAGAGACATATTGATGGTAAGTGAAATAACCCATCCTTCAGGATCCCTGGAAACCTCAGAATTTGGAGATACTTTGAAAAATAAGGTTAGCGCAGCAAGCTTAAAAGAAGGAGATTGGTTGAATAACCTGTTCATGAAGCAGTTGGATCTCAATGTCTTACATCCTCATACGCTTATCTCCTGTGGGGAAATGGCTTACTTGGAGATACCAGACAGTGTATAAAACAGGAGGAGTAGGAATTAAATGAAACACTACATGTAATACTGTGGGACCCTCAGCTGTCTCTCTCCCTGGTTCCCAAGAAGTCAGGAGCCAAGTGTAGATCAACCACTCCAACTGTATATCTCACCAAAGTTTATAAAACTTTACCTTGACATAATAAGTATAAATAAAGGGATTTCAGATACTAACAGGTGGAAGTTTTCCACTGAAAATGCAAGATTGACATTTAAACACCACCAGGTGACCATCTCTGTCTATGCAATCAACTCACTCTTGAACAGTAAAAGATGGCTAGGGATCCATAGCAAACTAGGTAAAGCCTCCACCAAAACAAGAGGGCAAAGCTAACAAATTGATAAAATTAATGCCTAGGAAATAGAGCCTAAAGAAAACTAATTTACTTTGAAAACAAAAGAAATGTTACACATAAGCATAAAGAATGGTATGCTACGAATAGATATTCAGAGGACAAGGAAGGCCTTGGAAATTACAAAGGTAATTACTCCTATACTTCTATTTTCCCCACCAAAAAGGTGAGAAGATAAATTCAAGAAAATCTCTCCAAGAGTAGGAAAAAGTCCAAACAAAGAGTTGGAAAATAGAGATATAATTAGCAATTTGGAGCATTAATCAAAAAATCTTTAACATTTTTCTAATGGAATTTTGAGGAGAGAGAAATAGAACGAAAGGGAAGAGAAAATTAGAAACAAAGTAGTAGAAAATAGTTCCCCCAAAATGAAGGATTCCAGTCTCTAGTGTGAAAGGACCCACAAAAGTTCCTGTGTAATGAAAGAAAACAGGCCTGCACAAAGGCACATTTTCTTGCAATTTCAGAAAAACAGGAACAAAGGACTTATGAGTGTCCAGAAATAAGGAGGGAAAAAAGTCACACTGGCACAAAAAGGAAAAAAAACAGCATCATTTCCTAACAGCACTATAGATTTTATAAACCATTGCCTTTGTTATTATCCCAAGGGTGGATGCATGATAGGTTGAAGACATTTTTATACATTTGAGACTTTAAATAATTATCTACCTTGACTCCCTTTTTAAATATTCACTGGAAAATGGGCTTTATCAAACAAGATGGAAAACTAAAAATGAGAAAGAGATTTGGTACAGTAAAGCAGTGAAGTCTTTGCCCTTATTAAGTTTATATTCTATTAAAAGAGATAGGCAATAATTAATAACATAATAGATTGTGATAAATATTAAATAGACATTTTGTCATTTATTATATTAATAAAATATAGGCTTATAAATATAGGCCTATGTCTGAAAGGAGACATCAACCATAAATCTCAGAGATAATTTCCCTAGAACTCAGTGCCCACGTACTGTGATTATTTTCTTGTAGCTCTTCATTATGACTTCTGTCAACAAAGGTTATATGTAAACATTAAAGTGTATGTATGTGTTGTTTAACCAGTTATCAAATTGGCTGATATATTTTAATAGAATGTGTCCAGATATGACATTTTGAGTCTTTGAAACTAAGTAATTAAATAGAAAGGAGAAGAAAAATAAATGCATGATCTGTTGCATGCTTAGGTTTTTAACCTCAGCAGGAATAAACTTGAATCATAGAAAATCATCACCATATAATATCAGCACCTTCAGCAAGCAAAGATAAACCAATGGTTTAATTAAATATATGAAGAGACAATTGCCTACTTGATACTTATGCCAATTTTCTTTTATTTTGTCTTTTTTTCCCCTCCTGGTTACCATTTTTTAAAAATTTCTCACTAGAAAGGACAAAATATTTTTTAATTAAAAGAAGTGTACATTTCCTAAGTGGAAAGAATGTCTGTTTAAAAGCAGCCATCAGGGCCGGCCCAGTGGCGCACTGCTACAGTGCGCCGCTTGGGAGCGCGGCAGCGCTCCCGCCGAGGGTTCGGATCCCACATACAGACCAGTTCCCGCTCACTGGCTGAGCGCGGTGCGGGCGCAGCACCAAGGTTTGCGATCCCATTGCCGGTCCTGGTCCGGTACGGGCGTGACACTGAGGGTTGCTATCCGTTGCCGGACATGAAAAAAGATAAAAAGGAAAAAAAAAAAAAAAAAGCAGCCATCACCATAATAAATTTACCCTGGGACATATGCTAGAAATGGAAGCTGGTGTCATAAAGTGTTTCTGGTCCTCTGGGAAACTTTTTTAGTTTCAAAAGGTTATGAAGATCATCATAACTCCTTAGGACAGTAATCCAGAAACTGCTAATGATCACATTCTTGCATGTTAAAAAATATGTGCTGGGTCAGCAAAAAAGTACTAATGACAAGCATGAAGAAGATGGAAATCATGGGCTGCCTGCACAAGGGAGTCTTTACATGCAGACTATGGTTTTCAAGCTTAAAAGTTGTCAAGAAACTCCATTGCCACATATTCCAAATGATGCACTGATTAAGAAAGGTCAGTATGTCTTTTGGGAAGTTGACAGTCGTGATATAGTAACTATGCAAAGCTGCAAGTCTCTGGAGTAGTATTTGTGTCTAATCTATATGGTCACAGGAAATATAACTGCTAAGAATGCCATATTCATCATCGTGAGTAGTTTAATCAGCACTACCTGATGTTGCACTCGAAAGAAAAATTACCGAAAATTTGCTTGGCCATTCAATCATGTATCCTTTGTGAAATGTGCTAGGGGCAAACTTTGTGCCTGGTGCTAAGGTAATAAAGGTGAAAATAAGACACTGTCCCTGCTATCATTGTGCTCAAAAAATAAGAAAGAAAGTAGATAAAATATTATAATGTAATAAGATAATTACTATCATAAAAGTAAAATCAAAATGTTCAAAGAAGTGTTTGGTTGGCTTGGGAGAGTTTTCCTCCAAAGGAGAACTTATAGAAGAAATAATCAAAGATGCTTATTTATGCATGAGAAAACAACCAAAAAAAGGTATTTTCACATTCTTAAATTCTTTATACTAACAACTCTATTACCAAAATCTCTAAGTTATGATTCTAAGTTGCTTTTCTGCTAGACTACACAAGGAAAGGTCATTTCTTCATTAATTTACAATTAATAATAATTAACAATGTCCAGAGCAAAATTAAAAATTATTTGACATATGAAGAACCAGAGAAATGTGACCCATTTTCAAGAGGAAAGATAATCACCAGAGGCCAACGCTGAGATGACTCAGATATCATAAAAAAGAAGTAAGATTGCAATGAATGAAAAGACATAAAATTTCAGGAGAGAAATAGAAAATATTTAGAAAGAACCAAACAGAAATTTTAGAACTACAAAAAAATACATCATCTGAAATAAAAAAAAAATTACAGAATAAGCTCAATATCAGAGAAAAGAGTCAGGTGCTTTCAAGATACATTGGTAGAACTTATTCAATCTGAAAAATAGAAAAATAATATAGAAAAACTGACCAGGAATTTAGGGACTTATGAGAAAAGTGTCTAAAATGCATGTATGAGAGAAGAAAGCAAATGACAAAATGAGAGAAGAGAACAAATGAAAAAAAAAAAAATTGGTGACTCAGTAGCTAATTTGGTGAAACACAAATAAATAGTTTTAATAAATTCAATGAACCCCATATGGGTTTAATATGAAAAAAATATGCCCTAACATTTCATAATCAATGACCTAAAAAGAAAGATAAAGAATAAAGCAACATATTGCAATAATTTTAGGGACAAATTATTTGAATGACTATGTATTTCTCAGGAAAAATCAAGGAGGCAACAAGATAGTGTTCCACTATCTTTATTTATTGATTGGTTGATTTACTTTTATTAGCATATTCATTGTTGCAGATCATAATTATTGTTTATGCTCCTTATCCAAGGTTTCCCTTTCCACCCTCCTACTCCTTCCTCTAATAACCATAGATTTGTTCTCTCCATCTGATAAATTAACTGTTCCTCTGTTGGTTTGTTGCCTAGATGATCTGTCCAGTACCGAGACAGGTGTGATCAAGTCCTCCCCTATTATTGTAAATCAGATGATTCTTCTTTGGAGTGCCCTTTGTGGACAGAGAGGACCTCTTCTTCTTTTTTTTTTTTGGTCTCTGCTTGTGCATCTCTTTGTGTCAATGAAGTTGAGAGTCTGGCATGCCATCTGCACGGTGGCTGTGACTGCTGCTATAGAGATTAGTCACTTTTGCAGTAGTCTTCGAAATTGTGGTGGCTATGGAGGGCTACCGATGTGAAAATGGTGTTTTTGGTTTGCGCTTTACCTGGTTGCAGTTGGGTTCAGCTTTCCCCTGCTCCATACCTCAGGACCCTGGCGGGGCCAGGGGCCATAGCAGCAGTTTGCCTAGTTGCAGCTGTGTTTGGCTTGCCCCTGCTCCAGGTCCAATATCTTAAAGTAAACTGAAATAAAAATCAAACTGTCAACCCAGCAACCCAGAATTCCATATGAAGTAAAATATCTTTCAAAAATAAAGGTAAGTTAAAGACATTTCACATAAAAAATCAAGAATTACATATAAATTCTTTCTGAAAACAGACAACAAATTAATTTTGCTACTTATTTTATGAGGCTATCATAACTATCATCCAAAACCTGTCAGACACGGAAAAGAAAAAGAGAGTTCGATATAGAAATTTCTCATGAACATAGGCATAAACATTTGTACAAAATATGAGTATATTTATTCAATGTCAAGTACGGTTTGTCTCAGAAACACAAGGTTTAAGATACAATAATCAATCCATTTAATTTGCCACATTAATAGAATAAAGGAGAAAACAACACATGATTGTTTTGATAGAAGCAGAAAAATAATTGGACATAATGTAACATCTAATTTTGATAAGCGCTCATGGCATGTTAGTAATACAAACCTGCAGTTGATAGTCATACTTAATAGTAACATATTAAAAGTTTTTCCCTTAAATTAGGAACAAGGCAAGGATGCTTTATTTTACTACTTCTATTCAATATTGTACTCATCTTCGCAATAAGACAAAGGGGAAAAAGGCATAAAGATCTTAAGAGAAGCAAAAATATATTTTCAGGTAACATGATGTTTTAAGTAGGATATTCTAAGGAATTTAAGAAAAAAATACTATAATAATTGAACTTAGCAGGGTTGCGGGAACAATTGTTAATATGTAAAAGTTAACTGTGTATATATGTGTATACACACCAATATTCACAGAAATTGATTAGAAAGTAAATTAAAATAAACAACTACACTTAAAATATTGTCAAAAATACTTAGAAATAAATGTAGCAAATTTGAAAGAAATCTAACTGAAAACTATAAAACATTGTTGAGAAAATTTAAACATATACATAATAATGGGGAGATATGCTCTGCTAATGGATGAGAAGACTCAATACTGGTAAG
>NW_007737621.1:50263-51260 GCF_000696425.1 Galeopterus variegatus | reverse complement strand
CTTGGAAGAAGGTCCTCCACCAGCTGAGGCTTGAGGTGACCCTCGCCTATGACTTGATTGCTGCTTTGTGAGAGACCCTGAGTCAGAGGCCTCCAGGTAAGCCCCTCCAAGATTCCTGATCCACAGAAGTTGCGAAATAATAAATGTTGTTTGAAACTGCTAAATGCTGGAGTTATGTTGTTAGGTAGCAGTAGCTAACTGCTGTACATTGCTCCTGACAATTGGAGCTTCTCAGGTGTTCCGGGTCCACACATTCTGTGTACCACGTAGCAGTGATTATTCCCACCGGCCATCCTCCAGGTCTACCGTGGAGCTAGTCATGGGGTGCTGCACCCTCACATGTGTGTCCTCTTTGTCCTGTCCACGCCTTTGTTAGCTGCCCTCAGTGTGCTCTTTCTTCCAGATCCCTGATGGGAACCGTTGTCTTGGCCAAGCCTGTCATGTAATGGTTTTGAGCCTTTTGATAATGATCACCCTAATGCTGCTACTTGAGATAAATGTTTTCCAACCTGTCATTTAAAATGATCTATCTATAAATCATCTACTCATCTATATGGTAAATAACAAAAACATGTCAAATCAACTGAATTAGTCAGAAAAAACACTGAGCACAACAAGAAGTGTAAAGGTGGGATGGTCCAGGATTGTTGAACCCGGCAGTGCAGAGAGGCGAGCTCTCCCTTTCTTCTCTGCCAAACTCAACGCGCAGGCTTGGCCTTACTAGATCATTCTCTCATTGTGACAAGGCCCCTGCAGTAGATTTATTGGCATAACATCCCGACTTGAAACCATTGAGAGGCATATAATAAGGAAATAACATTTGTACTTAAGAATAAAGATAAATTTCCAGGAGACTCTTAGTACAGTTATATTCAAATTTCATTGGCCAGAACCACATAATTGCTCATGTCTATGTTGGTCAGGGGAAAAGGGAACGGGGCCTTTGTGAGCACATAAAACTAATCCATTCTTACCTTTCAGAATCTGTGGGGGAAGC
>NW_007737621.1:16186-48632 GCF_000696425.1 Galeopterus variegatus | reverse complement strand
ACCCTGGTCACATAGCATAGCACATGTGGGCTGAAATTCACCCACACAGACCGAGACTGAGTTGGGAGCATGTGTGTGTGTGTAGAAAGACATACGGTAACGCGGAGTGCTGTAACGGATCGACTGTACATGTACACAGGATTGATTCTCGGTCTTGTAGGTAGAAAACAGAGGAGAGAGAGTTTTGATTTATGAAACTGTGTACTGGTTTTCTCAGAGGTCTAAAGGAAGCTGCTCAGATGAGTAAATTTGAAAGATATGTATAAAGGTGGCAGAAATTTTTGTGAAGAAAATATGTTTCTAAATGAAGTTGCTGGGTTTTGACAGAACATATATTGATATGTTTAAAGGATTTATAATTATATTGAGTATAAACTGATCAAGTTCATAAAGTACTTCAGCTCTGATCATTTTCCTTTCAAAGGATGGTGCAGGGGAACTTTCTCCTCTGTTATGAAAAGGGGCAGCAATTCTGACTGTGAACCACGTACGCTGAGACCCACCGATCTAAGGGCCTGCAGAGAGCAGTATTGTTAATGAAGCCCCAAGTGCCCTAAATTGGGCTGTCTTTGCCCGAGAGATGGCCAGTGCTGAATACTGACTCTTGCTCTCCTTGTCTCTGCTTCTACTCACTCCGGGGTCCATTCTATGAGGCCAGGGAAAGGCCTGGAGTAGAGACCCTAATCTACCTTTTCTTCCTTATCCCGGAACAAAGAGGAGTTTTGGCAAAGGGTGTTGGGGATGATGTTTCACAGGGAGGCCCCTTCTGTGAACCTGGACATGATGCTTACAAGGACACTGCTTACTTCTCACCAGTTACAGCCCTTCCAAGTCGTTCATGGCCATGAAGGGGGGAAGGGGACCCTACAGATTAGCTGACTAGGAAGTGAATGATGAACTTCCTGGGATCCTGGGGTCTGTTTTCTCCTCTAAATGGTCAATGGTATGTATCTGCTGCTCCTGTCCATGACCTCTGATATTAAGCATCACATCATAATCTCCAGGGTAGGTGGCCTTCTGCTGGTTGTCTTTCCATGTCTGTGCTCCATGACATTATCTCAAGGGACCATCTGCTGCTATTCCTGGCCATCCCATGGCATCCTTCACCAAAACCAATAGTCACGGCCGTGTGGACCCTAGAGGGACCCTAAAGCCCAGCAATCCTGTCTTGCATGCACATTCCCTGTGCCCCATACTGTAGCTTTCTCCTGGCTCCACCACAGCATTTCTGTCCCTTGTTTGGCCACTGCAGGCCACCCTGGCTCTCTGGAACTCTGTGCTCACTGCAGTGCAACCACTTCTCCTGCTATGGCTGTTCCTATCAGCACTGCTCACTTTTTTCTTTAACTATTGCTGAGTTGAAAAGTGTGTGCACATGTGTGTGTGTGTGTGTCTATGTGTTGGGGCAATAGGATGGGGAGAAAGATAATAATTCTTTCTGTCTGAGCTAAGCCATGCTATTAGGTTAGAGAATCCAGTGGCCTTCCCCTCCGGATTCCCTTCTGCATTTCACATAGATTCCTCTCTCAGTTAAAGACCTGCTCTCTATGGAATCCTGGGGCCAGCTCTTTGGAGATGGGACTCTGAGACAAAGCAGAGGCACTGCCTTGTAAAGCACTGGAAGTTACTGGTGGCCCTCACCAGCTCTGCACTGCTGTCCCTGGCTGAGTGTGTGTCATGTCCGTCTCAGTTCCCTCGGGATGAAACACCCAGAATTACAGTTTTTCTCTTTGCACCTCGCTAGTTGAGAAGGTCTTGAAACATACGGTCAATGCTCATGCCTCCAGTTGGGCTGTAATTCTGTCAAAAGTTGTTTCTTAGAAATACTTTAGAACTAGTATTAAGAAACCCCTGTCTACATGCACTGCCGTGCAGTGGTGCAGCCTAGACCATGGGGCAGCTGTGCATGTACTGTCCTGCCACTGCGCATTCTGCTCCAGCTGCTCTGCCTCAGCTTGCAGTTCATGCTCCTCCCTCAGGCCACTTCAGGCCTGCCCTGTATGCTCCTCCCCATTTATGGAGGTGGCATGCTCCCGCATCTGTGTAAGTCTCTGTGCCAACATCCCGTTGCAGGGTTGCTTCTGCCCCATCTCAATGAAAAGCAATTTCTTCTGCTCCAGCATGCTCTGTTCCATTTTCTTGCTTTTTTTTTTGTCTTTAGCGCTAGTCGCCATTTCATAGTTTTCTTAGTTGTTATCTGTCTTTTCTCCAGTAGAGTATACATTCCATAGACAGACATTATTGTGTGTTTTGTTCATCGCTACTATTTAGAAGAGTGCCTGGAACATGGTAAGCATCCAACTCATATTGTTGAATTAATGAATCAAAATTGATTACATCCTGCTCAAGCATGCTCTGTTCCATGATTATAACTTTGTTAATTTTTGTTACTTTGTTGTATTTTAAACTTTAAACCATCTAGAATTTCATTTTGAATATGATATGCAGTAAGTGGTCAACATTTTCTTCCAGATAGGCAGTCAATTCATCCAGCATACTGGGGTTTACCTAATGTGTTTTTGTTCTTACAGATTTCTTTGTTTATTCATTCTGCTGAAACAGACCCTACATATTTATTTTCTAATAATTTCATATGGTTATGAGGTAATCTACTAAGCATTCGTCATTTAAAAAAATGATCAAAAATGAGATATACAGATTCAATACAATCCCCATGAAAATACCAATGACATTCTTCTCAGAAATGGAAAAACGATTGTAACATTCATATGGAATACAAAAGACCATGAATAACCAAAGGAATCCTGAACAAAAAAAAAAAATCGGAGTCATAACACTACCTGACTTTAAACTATACTACAAAGCTATAGTAAACAAAAGAGCATGGTACTGGCATAAAAACAGACAAACAGACCAATGGAACAGAATTGATAATGCAGATATCAACCCATATACCTACTGCCATCTGATCTTTGACAAAGGCACCAAGGCTGCACACTGGGGAAGAGACTGCCTCTTCAGTAAATAGTGCTGGGAGAATTGGACATTCACATGTAGGAGAATGAACCTAGACTCGTACCTCTCACCATAAACCAAAATCAACTCAAAATGGATTAAAGAATTAAATATATGTCCTGAAACAATAAAACTCCTTAAAGAAAACATAGGGGAAACACTTCAAGAAGTAGCACGGGGTACAGACTTTATGAATATGACCCCAAAAGCACAGGCAACCAAAGGAAAAATAAACAAATGGGATTATATCAAACTAAAAAGCTTCTGCACAGCAAAGAAATGATCACAGAACAGAAAGACAGCCTACAGAATGGGAGAAAATATTTGCAAACTATCCATCTGAAAAGGGATTATATCCAGAATATACAAAGAACTCAAACAACTATACAGTAGAAAAACACAAATAATTGACTTAAAAAATGGGCCAAGGAGATAAATAGACACTTTTCAAAGGAAGACATACGAATAACCAACAGATACATGAAAAAATGCTCAGCATTACTAGTCATCAGAGAAATGCAATTAAAATCACATTGAGATATTATCTCACTCCAGTCCGACTGGCCATTATTTAAAAGACTAATAATAACAAATGCTGGTGAGGATACAGGGAAAGGGAAACTCTTCCACACTGTTGGCAGGACTATAAATTAGCACAGCCATTATGGAAAAGAGTATGGAGGTTCTCAAACAACTACAGCTAGAGCTGCCATATGATCCAGCTATCCCACTTCTGGGTATATATCCAAAGGAATGGAAATCATCATGTCGAAGGGATACTTGCACTCCTATATTCATTGCCGCTCTATTTACAATAGCCACAATATGGAACCCACATAAATGTCCATCGATGGACATCTGGTTAAAGAAAATGTGGTATATATACACAATGGAATACTACTCAGCCGTAAAAAAGAATGAAATTCTGCTATTTGCAACAACATGGATGAGTCTGGAGAAAATTATGTTAAGTGAAATAAGCCACTCAAAGAAACAGAAATACCACATGTTCTCACTCATAACTGGCTGCTAGGAAAGGAGGATGGGAAGGAGGGAGGGAGAGAGGGAGAGAAAGAGGGAAGGAAGGAAGGAAGGAAGGAAGGAAGGAAGGAAGGAAGGAAGGAAGGAAAGAAAGAAAGAAAGAAAGAAAGAAAGAAAGAAAGAAAGAAAGAAAGAAAGAAAGAAAGAAAGAAAGAAAGAAAGAAAGAAAGAAAGAAAGAAAGAGAAAGAAAGAAAGAAAGAAAGAAAGAAAGAAAGAACCACAATAGTACATTGAACTTTCAGAAGGTGAGAACAATCCTAAGGATACTAGATGTGGGGGAAGGGAGGGATGGGGTTAGAGAAGTGATAGGTCAGGTAAAGTGCATAAAGAAACATCATGATTTTTAAGAATGAATATGCTAGTAATAAAAAAAAAAATTCAACTACTAGTATCAAATACATTGCATTACCAGATCCTTGTTCAAGTGATTTTGAAACACCTCCATTTTTAATTTTATCAAAGAAAGTTAATGTCCAATTGTGTTGTACTGTGTCATCTCCTAATGAGAATTTTTGAAAGGCAGGTATGTTTGTTGAAAATATCTTTGATTTTAATGTAAAAAGGAATGGAGGCATGCTATAAACATACTTGAGATGTTTAACCAAATGAACAGACCAACTAGCAATTTGCAGTCACTTACACTCAAAATACAATGTGTCCAGGTTTGAAGGAAGTTAAGATCCAACTACTAGGGAGAGATGAGAATACAAAGCATGAAGTTCTATTTGTGTAAACTGAGACTCTTCAGAAACAAACAGGGAAAACCTTGCTATATATGTGTCTAGGATAGTAAAATCTTTGAAGTCAGTGACAATATTTTATCTTTTTTGTACCCCACAGGGTAACCATGAGGCTTATTGAGTGGTGCAAGAAAAGTGGAAGCATGATTTTAATGCAGCAGAAGAGGCAAGAAATGAGAATACAAGTGAACTAACTCAAGAGACTAAATAAAAACACAGACATAAAAACGATTAATTTGAAATCTGTATGTGCATAAATCATAATAATAACATGAATTATTATGACATAGATTAAAGGAATGGAGACAAGAATAGAATTTCATTTTCACTGGCTGAAATTTTAGACTTTCTCATGCATTGCAAGCCTGAGTACTTTCTGAGTTGTAGTCACCTTTGCCACCTGTATACGTGCTCTCAGGTAGGAGTCTCATAATTTAAGGAGTCAGTTATTTCATCCAATTTTTTCTGCTAACCACATTCATGTTTTGAAGACAACCTGAAAACTTCAAACACAGTTTAGACCTTCTTTCACTTGAGGCTTTTATTGCACCTTAGTTTGGAGTGTAGCATACTCCGGGAAAGAAAGGAGAAGGGAATCCTTATTTTGGCCAACTCCATACAATGGGAAGGATGAGGTTGAATTAGCAATGCAGATCGTTTTATAATGTCCGGCTAAGTGGAATCTGCAAACATGTCCGAGGCAGAAGTCATTTTGAATTCAGAAAGTAGAACATTTACTAATCAACACATAAAGGTCAGCATACTCTTTAGCTTGTATTGATCCTCTTTTCTCCAATTTATACCAGAACTGACATTTTGCTCAGAATACTGATACCAGAACTTTAGGTCAATTTTACCTGTGAAGAGTATATGATTGAAGACATCATATGACTTCCTTTTCAATTTCACCATATTCTTTATTTTTAATTGTGAGTTATGATTCGGCAAATAGAGTTTTGCAGAATAAAACATGTCTTCCACTCAGTTCTTTAAGGCTGGGCAGCTTGAATTAAAGCAAACACTACGTCTGTGGCATTTGGCATTCACATGCGGTGGATCTGGAGACATTTAGGGAAGATGTGGTGGTGGAGAAGTAAGGTGAGGTCGGAAGTCCAGGATGACACATAAGCAAGGGTACGTGTCAGCCACTGACCAGCCATGATTTCATTCAGTCCTCATAAAGATAGTATAATATAGGTCTGGCACCTTACTTTATTTAAATAAGAGCATATTCAAACAAAAGATTTTCATAAGAAAATGAACATAAATGGGCAATAAATACTGAAAAGTCATCCTTAATATTGAATGAAATGTCAGACAAATTTAACTTATCAAAATAGCTATAGTTGGTGAGGATGGGGCAAAATACCAGCCCTTACATTTAATTTTTTAATTGTCTAAAGAGCATTTAATCATTTGACCAATGAATTGGAATTCCAGAAAACTATTCTATGAACTTAATCATAAATGTAGAGAAATATTTGTGTACAAAGTTAACTATAATATTACTTTTAAAGGTTAAAAAAAGAAAAAAAAGCCTTCCAAGGATTGGATAAGTACATTCTATGATTATTAGATCAGTATAATGGAATATTATTAGCAATTGCACATGTTTTAGAAATATATGTAGGGAAATGGTAAATTATTCATGAATTGATCAAGAAGGCAGAATACTGAAGTTTTTAAAAAAAATACACATACCATATGTCTAGATGGAAAGAAGACTGAAAGTGTGTAAATATTATTAATATCTACCTCTCACTGATGGGATTATAAGTGAGTAACTTTCTGCCACTATACTTTTCTGTATTTCTCAAATTTTTATAATAAGTACTTATTTTTATTTTCAAGGTCAAACTAAATGTAACTCAGAACAAAACGTTTTCATAGAAGATCCAGTGACTGCATACTCCTGTTGGAATGTTCCCCCATGATGGATGTGTTTGCCCAAGATGTCACGTCACCGCTTTGAATACGTGTCGATGAAAGTGAACAAGAGCACTTGGAGCGGATGAACTTCCTGAAGAAGGTGACAGGAAAATGCAGCTGATTTATTGCAATGCTCTTGGAGGAGGCTGAATGCCGGCTCTGCAGAGACCATCTGTGTTTCACCAGAGTGCATTATAGCTGCTCCACTGCCCTTGTGTCATTGAGAAAGAACATCTTTGCTGCAAATGCAGATTTTCCATAGTAGAAATGTTTCTGGCTGGCCTATAGAAATGACCAAAGTCAGCTTTTTTTTTTATTTTAACCAATTGTATTTGACATCTCAGAGAATAAAACAACAGTATGTCAGACTCCACACTTGGGAAATAAGGTTTGAGCTGATATGCATTCTTCATCTGCAGCTTAATTAAAAGAAGAATTAAAGCACAGTTAGAGCTGAAAAAGTCAGCAGGATTCAGACTAATTCATTTCATAGTTAATCATGACTTGTTAACTTAGAACTTCTTCAGAATTAAAAAACAAAAGTCAAAAAATTGGCACAAAGAAGGTTTCAACACTTCATGTCACCCGCTTTAGCATCCGGGTTGTATGTTCATTAGCCATTTTCACTTACTGTCTGTCTGTCTGTAGCATTTTAACTTCAGTGGGTCATTTACAAACTACAGAAACTGCCTTGTTGATTCACATGTCTGTCTGAGCAAGGTATCAATTAGGGTGGTGAAGGGAGGAAATAAAATGAGATCAATGAAATCACAGCTAGGAAACCGCGTTCTCTCCCTTTTCCCTCTATGTGATTACCTATCAGTGCTGGTTTACATGAAATAGTGTCAGCCTGAAAGATTTTCTCCAGGACTCCTGCAGTTTATTAGACTTAAGAGGTATGAATGTTCCTCTTATGTGTAATAAATATGTCTGAGCCTTATTAGCAATAAGGAAAATAATGTCTTTTCTGTCCTTACATCCATATTTTTAGGATCAGGATGCTTCGTGCCATCCTCGATGATATTGGTTTTACTCCTGTGTGTTGATGGTTATCAGAGTGATCAGAGAGGTAAGCACCCTCGGTGCCGCTCCAACATAGTACTCATTAACCTCTGACTTGGGGACTTCCCTGTGTGAGTGTGTGTGTGTGCGTGCGTGTGTGTGTAAGTGTGCTTGTGTGTGCATGTGTGTGTGAATGTGCATATGTGTGTGCGTGCGTGTGTGCATATGCGTGCGTGTGTGGGTGTGCTTGTGTGTGCATGTGTGTGTGTGTATGTGTGTGTATGTGCGTGTGTGTGAGTGTGCGTATGTGTGTGTGTTAGTTTGCTTGTGTGTGCATGTGTGTGAGTGTGCATGTGTGTGTGCGTGTGTGTGTGAGTGTGCTTGTGTGTGCATGTGTGTGCATGTGCGTGTGTGTGCATGCGTGTATGTGCATGTGTGTGAGTGTGCATGTGTATTTGTGTATGTGCGTGTGTGTGTGCATGTGTGTGCATGTGTGCATGTGTGTGTATGTGCATGTGTGTGTATGCGCGCGTGTGTGTGAATGTGCGTGCATGTGTGTGTGTGCATGTGTGAGTGTGCGTGTGTGTATGTGCGTGTGTGTGAGTGTGCGTGTATGTGTGCATGTGTTTACGTGTGTGTGTTTGGTTTAGTTTCACGATCTATGAAGCGAAGCCATTTAGATCGTGGGCCACTGAAACTGTGTTGGGGCGTTCCAGACATTTAGGTGGCAAAATGCTGTGTTATTTATTCTGAGTAAGAAACAAACAAAACATAAACGAGGAGGAGGACTAGCAGTTGCGATGGAAAGGCGTTGGACGCGAGTGCAGGAAGCCTAAACTCTACGGCTCACATGTTACTTCGTAATGGAAGGTCAGTGACTTTGACAAGTCACTTTAACTTTCTACAGGATTCAATTAGATTCCTCCTACATGTAACATCCTACACCAAAAAGAGAAAAAGAAAAGAGAAGAAAAAAGGAAACAAAGGAAAAGAAGAAAGAAAAACAAGAAGAACATGGACATTGGAAAGAGGAAAATAGCGACACGATCTTATCTAAATCTGAGAGCCTTTTATGTACGGCTGTAGGACTAGAGCTCTTGTATTTTGAGATTATTTGTCCTTACGTATTTGTCCAGATTTTATTTAGTGCCTTGTGAACTTTTAACACCAGAATGGATGATGAAAATATTAAACTAACATACTTAGAGGAAAACAGTTCACAAATGCTTTTGTAAACTGTGATGTAAATATTACTAGATTTATAGCAGGTTATCTGTCATCCACATCATTGAACAAAATAATAGGAAACAACGTAGTCTAGGAAGAAAACAAAATAGACTAGAAAGGAACTATAAATTTAGAAATCATACAAGATAAAGACAGAAGCAAGATTACATTGAAAGAGAGTTATTCTGAAAAGACTCAGGTTAGGATTAAAACACAGAAAAGCACACATGCATACAGAAGTCAAGTATATGCTCCCTTGCTCCCTGCAACAAACGTAAAGCTTAACACAGTGATAAAGCAAATGTTAACTTAAAGAAATCGGGAGTGACAGCACTAACAACAAATAAATGAAACCAGAGAATCTAGCATGTATTGGTAAAAAGAATCATTGAGTCATTTTATTTATTTATTGGTTTATTTTTATTGAAACGTAATTGATTATATATATATATTTACAAACATGCATATATTTACATACATATATATATATATCTTTATCTGTGGGGTACAGAGTTGAATATCAATACCTGTGTACAACACCCGATGACCAAATCTGGATCTTTATGAAATGTAATGTTTACAAAATGTAAACCCATCTTTGCAAAACGTAATAATTCTTTGTGACTCTTAACCAATTTCTTGCTGTCGGGCTGGATCTCGGATCCTTCTGCCCGTTCTTGTGCAGGCTGTGAATCAGGCAATTGAAAGAAGATTCTGACAGCTTTATGCAAGGTAGACATACTTTGTTCTCCAGATGTGAGTTTCACGGACGGGCTTTATTCCTCCAAGTCAGTCTCGGGCTCTGCCCCCACGCTGCTGACCCTCCATGCTCTACCGACCCTCAGTGCTCTGATGACCAGCAGTTCAGCGCAGTTTTCCCTTTTATGTCACAAGTACACAATACCGGCCGCAAGCATAATGCATAATGTAGCTACAGCAAAAGTGCTGGGTGGATCAATGGGCGCACACGTGCAGCTACACGACTCTTGTTATAACTTGTTTCTAGTGAATGTGCTGAATCTTGCCCGTCTGTAACAGATGTGCGGTGAGTGAGCCTGACTAAGCTGTTCTTTATTTTACGCTGGTTTTACTTTCCTCACACTCGCTAAACCCACTCCCCCCTTCTCACCATATGAGTCGTTTTAAAGCACTTAAAGAAAAGATAATTCCCTGGATGTATATAATCTGTTCAGGGACAGAAAGTATGAAGCTACTCAGTTCCACTTAATGAAGTTCCCTAACTACTGTTGATGCCGCATGAAAATAAGGAGAAAAGTTGCTGAAAAGATCAGTGCCCGGTGTTAGTTATAATATATAAATTATTTAATAAATCATGAAATGATAATGTACAATAGTCAGAAGAAGTCTTTTCTACGAATGCAAAGTAACGAGTGGATAAGGGAAGGAGGGAGTTGGACAGTGAAGTTGACAATACAACAAAGAAGCGAGAAGCGATAATGCTAGAAGTGAACTTGGAACGAAAGTGAACGGATCCCTTCTGAGGCAGCTGACGACGGGATGTGGACACCGACCCTAGACGTGCAGCTGGAGGAACTTGGCGAAGGTGGACTCATCCGCATAAACGAGGAGGGTGGTCAGGGCTAGAAGGATGAAGACGTCCGAGAAGAAGAGATGCCGGCAAGAACGCCCCACGTGAAGGGATTCTCAGAAACACTGCGCGGCGTGAGCATGCAGAGGCTCGCACGTGGGGGCTGGTCCCACTAGGAAGGATGTGGGGCCGAAGAGACAACGAGGTCCGCGATCAGGAGAACGTCTCTTCCTGCTTTTAGGAAGGAACGCAACACCTTATCCTCCATGTTTCCCAGTGGACTAAATAGCTATTAGTTTTACTAATGTGTGCTGGTTGCTGACAGTAAGGTTCTTTTTGATACCCCGACAATTTTTTAAAGGCCGTGGGACAATCATAATTTCCCAGGGGTTAACTGAGATTGGTTTGCAGGGCTTCAGGGCACCCCGTCACCTTCACAGGCCTGCACTGTATTTCAAAACAGTCGTCAAATAGGGAATATTGAATCACTCTCTACATAGCTGCTGAAGTCATTAAATTGAACTTATCACACATTCTTGATAAGTTATAAAGAAAAAAAAAAAAAAAAAAAAAGATCCAGAAGAAAAGTTACTACATGATTAAGAATATCTCAATTTTAAACCTAGTAACATCCTAAAATAAGAACCACTAGGGGTCTATTTTAAAGTCAGGGATAACTGTTATTTAACATGCGCATAAATAAGGGAGAAGTGATCATTTTTAAAAAAAAAAAAAAAAAAAAAAAAAACAGATCCAGAAGACAAGTTACTACATGATTAAGAATATCTCAATTTTAAACCTAGTAACATCCTAAAATAAGAACCACTAGGGGTCTATTTTAAAGTCAGGGATAACTGTTATTTAACATGCGCATAAATAAGGGAGAAGTGATCATTTTTAAAGGTGATCTGAGGACTACTTAGAAAAAAAGTCTATTAGAATCCACGGAGAACCTTAATATATTTATCGATTTCTGAGCAAATGCATAAAGGCAATACTTTTTACATGTCAGTAATAACCAGGTAAAATCTATTATTTGAATAAAAGATTATATTTGTTATAGGAAAATTTCTAAGCTAGGAAGCTGGGAAATTATTTACAACAAAGGTGATAGACAAAATATTTAATTTCTTTAAATATAAAAAATCCAAATACTGCTAACATAAAAGACAAAGGTTATACAATTTACCAACATATGAACAAAAAAGGCGAATAACTATTTTTAAAAGTGTTTTATTATACCAATACCAATCTAATTTTATTCAATTTTATTTTTGGCTAAAACACAAAGATTTATTTAAATGATAGCACTGGCAATGGTGATGTGAGATGGATTTCTCCACAGTGTGCTGAATGGGACATAAATGGCCACTCTCTTTAGGAATGGACTTCGGGCTACATGTCAACACCATTGAGACACCCGCAGTGACGGTGCTGGACTCTAGAAATGTTATAGGAAATTTACAGGAAGACTTTGCAGATTTAATGCAGATCTTTTTATTGTTTAAGGGGTCACACAATCCCTCACTAATTTGGTGATTCACTGGAAGAATTACACAACTCAACATATGAGTGTTGCATGGATATGCTTTTCTGTCCAGTTGCAAACAGGAAGCCATGCTCAAGATGTCTTCACCGAGGGAAGCTGGCTCATTTGAGTCTTGGAATTCAGGCTGGTCATTGATGATATGACCAGCCTTGGTGAGGTCCCAAACCAGGCATCACGACCCCATCACAAACCTTCACGTTTATTTTAAACAATGCTGACAGCTTGGTGCATCCTGACTCACTGCCTGGACATTTAGAGCAACATTGTTAACCAGCAACCATGTGAATATTCCAGGACATAGTTCTCAGTGTTTAACCAAGGGTCATTATCTTGACTACAGAAATATGCAAGAACTGGGTAAAATAGACCTGCTAAGTTATCTCATTCTTTGCAGTTTACTTCTGACCCTTGGTCAACTTCTCTTTACAGTGAAACCATCTATAATACTGTTAAATCTACATGCAGTGTGTCATTTATTTATAAGGTAAAAGCAATAATAATGCAAATATACTTGTCATTTGTAGAAGTCAGCAAGGAATGAGGATAAACTTAAAGAAACAACTTATCAATCCAAAATTTCACAACATATTTCTTTTTACTGTTATGCCAACTTTATACATTTTCCTCCTATTTACAGCTATCTGCCCTTTATGATAAACCTCTGCAGAGATGTTTATTACAGTGATTAATTGGTGATTAACTAAATCACACTCTTCCTCAAGCCAATCATTCGCCATTGGTATTACAACCCGAGGAAGTTTAAGTCGGTTTCTCAGCATGTTTGATCAACATTGTTACTAACATATGACATATTTATATAAGGTAGCCAAATTTTACCAATAATACCAGTATTACATGGTATTGCAGTATTGTCATGCTATTCTTTAGTCTTGTTGGAAAATAACTGAGTGAGAATTATAGCATTCGTAAACTCTTGCTAGTGGAATTGGACTTTACCCTCATACCAAATATTATTATGAACTGGGATTGTTACCAGTGCCCATAATTCTGTTATTTGTGGGTTTCAGTCTAACTGGAACAAAGCCAATTGTTTTGGCTTAATGAGCATGTCTGCACAGATGTATGTTCCCATCTGATGTTAGGTAACAAAGCCTTCTTGATCTCACAAGAAGTATCTGTGTGTCATTTATTCTAGTCTCTTTACAACATGTCGTATCTTGGTTTATTCTTGGGGTGAGAGTCTTTAGAGAACATTGATATACAATGCATTTGCCCCAAGAAAATTTTTGTAAGTTCAGGAGACCACGTGTTTTTCACAAGTGTGTTTCTGGAGCTTCCGAAGCTAAAATGGAAGGCATTGCCCCACGATTAATTTGTCCTCCTCTTCAGGAAACATGATTAAAAGACTGCTGGATTAGGTTGCTTACTCTTTCCCAAAGCTGGATTCTACTAATTTTTCACATGATGATTGCGTTTGGATGACCCAGTTCCGTAGAGGATCATTACCTTTCCAAACAGATTCTCATCTTTGCTCTTTGAAGAAACTTTCTTCCAAGTTGTCTGTTTTAGCTATCAGATCTTCTTTTGAATGCCACTTTACATTGAAAGAAAACTTAGCTTGTCTTACTATGCTTACACTCACACCCACTTCACAAAGAGCTCTCTACTGTCTGGCTGCCCAGTCCTGTTTAATCCACCACACATGCTGTTGCCATTGCGTGCTAGTTGCCTAGGAACAGATATGCATGTTGTACCCCAAATTGTTGGGCTCTCCACGTTAATGTCAAATTCATAGTGGTCACTTGTAAGTGCTGTTTACTTTGAGTGTGCCATAAAGCTTGTCTCACAGTAGAGTCGCCTCCAGTTGGGATGTGAGCCCACCATGTGAGGCAAATGTGTTACCAGCATCTGAAATCATTGTTCTTTTAATCTTGTGTAATTGCTTTTAATCCACAAAGACAAAGGTTTAAGTACATTTAGACATTACGGTATGACATGACTGCTACTATTTTTTCCCCGTTATATTCAGGAAACTGCCTAACCATTTCATCATTAAAATTAATGACAAAGTGATCCGTCTTCCTGATATTATGTGCCATACATCACAGCTGCTCAGATGGGAGAAACTTTCAGACACCAAAAAGACACAGGCACATTAAGAGCATTCCACTTATTCATAAGTGACTATTTCTGTTTGTCGTAGCGTAGGACAAATGTGTTCTCTGGAGAGATGCCATTCAAGTGTGCTGGTTGCCTTTTTACTTAGTAAAGTCCTGGGAGTGGAGGGAACTTTGGCAAATATTGTTTCACCCTTCCAAGCATCTGGAAGTTAAGCTGAGAGAGAATTGTTTGCTTGCTCTGAGCAACTCTTAAGGCACTGATATAATGCTAAATATTCACCTCAGCTTTATTATTCGTATTTTTAATCCTTTGCCTCCAGCTATGATCTCTTCTTCTTACTTGTCACTGGTTTTGACCCCTACGTTTCAACCTTTGGAAGGAACATCAGGTGCAGCTATGGTGTTGGCCAGATTTCAGGTAGCCTAGTAAGTGAGTTTCCTTCAGTCCATTAACATGGAATAAGATTGCACAAGACACAGTTAGTGGACCACAACCATACTGCACCATACAACCAAATCCAACTTTAATCCTAATTTTGTCAATAAGAAGGAGTTTGGCCAAGATGGTGCTTACTAAATGTCCCATGTGCTCCTTTACACACCCTAGCTTACTGTGCCATTAGGCTAGGGTTGTTCTGGTCAATAGACTCTAAGGAGAAGTGATGTGTATCTCCTCTGGCCTGAAGCAATTTGGAACTGTTGGGACCCTGACGACTCTCTCTTCCTCTGCCTTGGAAACTTCAGAAGTCACACATGTTGATATGTCAGAATCATAAGATGGAAGACACCTAAGCCTCTAGGAACTACATGGAGGCTTCCAGAACCCATGCTCTTAATCACTATATTATGTTGGCTCACCTGCTACAAATATGCAGTACACAAAATGGGCAAAATTTGTTTATATCAAGGTGATAGTCACATAAGGTACAATTAATCATTGTAAACTGTACAGTTCAGTGGCACTTAGTGTATCCACAGTGTTACGCACCACACCTCTCTCTAGTCACCGTCTCATCGTCCCAGAACACACCTTACCCATTAAGTAATCACTACCCCTTCCGCCCTTCCCCCATTCCCAGGAACCACTAATTTGCTGTCAGTCTCTAGTATTTGCCTGTTTTGGATATTCCATTTGAAAGGGATTACACAATAGGTGACCTTTCATATCTGGCATCTTTAACCTATTCTAGTGCTTTCAATGTTCATCAAAGTTGTAGAGGTATCAATACATCACTCCTTTTTATGACTGAATAATTTTCATTTTATGTATATACCACAATTTGTTTACCTATTTATTTCCTAATAGACATAATGACTTTTCTTCATTTGGCTATTGTAAATAGTGATGCTGTGAAAATTCATACCCATGTATTTGTTTTAGTACCTGTTTTCATTTCTTTTTAGTTATATAATGAAAAGTGAAATTGCTGGGTTATACTGTAATTTTGTTTGATTTTTTGAGGAATCATCAAATTGTTTCCCACAGTAGCTGCATTATTTTATATTCCCAAAGACAGTGCATGACGGTTCCTATTTCTCCACATCCTGTGCAACACTAGTTATTTTCCATTTCAAAAAATTATTAATATAGCCATCCCAGTGGGTATAAAGTGGTATCTCATTGTGGTTTTGGTTTGCAAATCTTTAATGACCAATGATGTTGAATGTCTTTTCATGTGCTTGTTGGCCATTTGTATAGCATTGGAGAAATGTCTATTTGCCCATTTTTAATTGGCTTGTTTGTCTTTTGATTGTTGAGCTGTAAATGTTTTTTCACTTTCTTGAGACTATCCTTTGATACACAAAAGTTTTTTATTTTGATAAAGTACCATTTATCTACTTTTTAAAAACATTGTTATTGCTTGTGCTTTTGATATCAAATATAAGAATCCGTTGCCAAGTCCAAGGTCTTGAAGTTTTACCCATTTTCTTCTAACAACCTTAGAATTTTAGCTCTTATACTTGATCCATTGTCCATTTTAAGTAAATTTTTGTATATGGAATTAGTTGGGGTCCAACTTCATTCTTCTGAATGCTTATATTGTGCCAGCACCATTTCTTGAAGAGTGTATTTCCCCCCCAATGAATTGCCTTCAAAGACTTGTCAAATGATATTGGCCATAGATATTTGGGTTTATTTATGGATTCTTAATTCTATTTAATTGGTCTTTATGTCTGTTCTTATGTCAGTATAACACTTTTAATTATTGTAGCTTTGGAATTGAAAGTATAAGTCCTCCAACTTTGTTTTTCTTTTTAAATACTGTTTTGGTTATTTGGGTCCCTTGCATTTCCATATGAATTTGAAGAGGTGTTTTTCTATTTCTGGAAAAAAGGCCATTGGTATTTTAGGGATTGCACTGAGTCTATAGATTGCTCGGAGTGATAATGATATCTTAACAGTACCGTCTTCTAATCCATGAACATGAGATATCCTTATATTTATTTAGATCTTCATTAATTTCTTCCAGCAATGTTTTGTAGTTTTCCATGCACACTTTCAATTTCTTGGTTTCACTTGTGTCACTTTTTTGGTTAAGTTAATTACTACATATTTTATTCTGTTGGATACAATTATATATGATATTGTTTTATTGATCTCCTTTTTAGATTGCTCATTCCTGGCATATAGAAACACAGCTAATTTCTGAATGTTGATCTTGTGTCTGCAACTTTGAGAATTTATTAAATCTAGTAGTTTTGTTATAAATACTGTGGGATATTCTATAGATAGAATCATGTCATCTGCAAATAGAAATATTTTACTTCTTTTCCAATTCGGATACCTTTTATTTCTTTTTATTGCTTAACTACTCTATCTATGACTTCTAGCACAATGGTGAACAGCAGTGGAAAAATGGGTGTCCTTGTCTTATTCCCGAAGTTAGGAGGAAAGCTTTCAGTTTCTCATCATTGAGTGAAATGGTTAGTTGTGGGTTTTTTGTAACTGCCCTTTGTCACGTTAAGAAAGTTCCCTTTCTGTTCCTCGCTTTTGAGTGTTTTTTATCATGTAAAGGGTTTAAATCTTATTAAGTGTTTTTTCCTGCATCAATTGAGATTACAGTATTTTTCCTTCATTCTGTTAATGTTTTGTAATACATTAATTGATTTCTTTATGTTGAATCACCCTTGCATGACTGGGATAAGCCCCACTTGGTCATGATGTGTAAAACTTTCAATATGCTCCTTAATTCAGTTTGCTAGTAATATTTTTTTAAGTGTTGCATTCATATTCACCAGGGATATTTCTCTGTGGTTTTTGTTCTTGTGCTATTTTTGTCTGACTTTGATATTGGAGTGATGCTGGCCTTGTAGAATGTGTTAGGTGTTCCCTCTTCTATGTTTTGGAAGAGTTGGAGTAGGATTGGTATAAATTCTTCTTTAAATGTTAAGTAGACTTCACCAGTGAAGCCATTTGTTCACGGACTTTTCTTGGGAGTTTTTTGCTTACTGATTCATCTTTGCACTTGTTATCAGTTTGTTGGGATTTTCTACATTTTCTTGAGTCAGTTTTGATAATTTGTGTGCTTCTAGGAATTTGTCCATTTTATCTAGGCTGTATAATTTGTTGGGGTTTAATTATTCATAGTATTATCTTATAATCCTTTCTATTCATGTAAGATCACTAGTAAAGTCGCCACATTTATTTCTGATTTTAGATATTTGTACCTTTCTTTTTTCTTTTTTTTTTCTTAATCAGTTTAGGCTAAGGTTTGTCAGTTTTGTTGATCTTTAATAGAAGCAACCTTTTTTTCACTGGTGCATTATTTTCCTATTTTTAATTTTGTTTATCTCTGCTTTAATATTTAATTCCTTCCTTATGCTGGCTATAGGTTTAGTTTGCTATTCTTTTTCTAGTTCCTTAAGGTACAAGTTAGGTTTTTGGTTTGAAATCTTTTTTATTTTTGGTTAACGTAGGCTTCACAGCTATAAATTTCCCTCTGAGCATTGCTTTCACTGCATCCTATAAGTTTTGTCAGGTTGTGTCTTCATTTTCATTTGTTTCTAGGTACTTTCTAATTTCCCTTGCAATCGAGCCATTGTTGTCTAAGAGTACGTTGTTTAATAGCCATATATTTGTGAATTTTCTGGTTTCCCTTCTGCTACTGATTTCTAGCTTCATTCCATTGTAGTCACAGAAGATACAACATCTTTGTATGTTTTCAGTATTTTTGAATGTATTGATATTTGTTTTCTGGCCTAGCATGTGCTTTCTTGGAGGAGACTTTTCCATGAACCCTTGAGAAAGATGGGTGTTCTCCTATTGCTAGATGAGGTGTTCTATATGTGTCTGTTAGGTCTAGTTGATTTACAGTGCTGATCTAGTCTTTTATTTCCTTAGTTATCTTTTATCTAGAAGTTCTATTTATTATTGAAAGTGGTTATTTGGAGTCTCCAAATATTATCGTAAACTTTCAATTCTGTAGTGTTTACTTCATATATTTTGGGGCTGTCTTGTTTGGTGCATATGTTTTTAATTGTTATGTCTCCTTGATAATGAGTATGGTCAACCCTGTTTTCTTTTGACTATCCTTTGCCTGGAATATATTTTTCCATTATTTACTTTTAACTTATTTGTTCCTTTGGGTCAAAAGTGAGTCTCTTGTAAACAACATTTACTTATAGTGTGTGTGTGTGTGTGTGTATGTGTGTGTGCTTTTTAATATTCATTTTGCCAATATCTGTCTTTTCATTTATGAATTTAAGTCTTTTATATTTGAAGTGATGACTGATAATAAAGGACTTGCTTCTGGTTTTTTGATATCTGTTTCCTATATGTCTTATGAATTTTTGTTTTTCAATTCCTCCAATACTGCCTTCTTTTGTGTGTTTGATATTTTCTTTTATTTTGAAATTTTTATTTATTTAATGCTTCTTTTGTACCTTTTTTGTTGCTTTTTGTTTTTTATTTTTTTTCTTGGTTGATATTATCTAGTATTACATTTGATTCCTTCTTATTCTCCCATTCTGCTTTTTTAAAAGCTTATTTTCTTAGTGGTTATCATGGAGATTATAGCTAACATCGTAAATTTATAACAATGTAGTTTGAATTGATATCAATTTAGCTTCAGTAGCAAACATTACCTTTGCTCATATTGAGCTTCATCCACCCCCTATATTTTGTCATTATTAATGAGCACATCCTTATGCATTGTATGCCCATTAATATAAATTTATAGTAATAGTTTTATACATTTTTTAATCATACAGCAAGCAAAAACAGGAGTTACAGTAAAAACTGCAATAATACTAGCTTTTATATTTTATCTATGCAGCTACCAGTGATTGTTATTTTGTTATATTTTATTGCTATTTTATTATATTATATGGCTTTTAGTTATTATATAGTATCCTTTGTTTCATCCCAAAAGACTCTCTTCAGCATTTCTTGTAGAGCAGGTATATTAGCTGCAAACTCCCACAACTCTTGTTTATCTAGGAATGTCTTAACTTTTTTTTTTCTTTTCATTTTTTGAAGGATAATTTTGCTGGGTGTAGAATTCTTGTTAGGCACATCCAGGAAGCTGGTAGACTAGAGGAGCCCAGAGTGCATTCTTCCTGCAGAAGAAGAATGAAATGGACCCCTGCCGCTACCATGCAGTTGCTGGAGCCATTGTCCGGTCCCAGAATTGTCCCTCATAACAGAGCAGCTCCCCACAGAGCAGCAGTCCTTTGGGTAGCTCATACTTGCAGCTGTGGACTCTTCAGATGCGAAGAAGATGGCTGCAAACACTGCTGCCATTGCCACCACCATGAGTTAACCCCACTGCCCATAAGGACACTGCAGACATGAGGGAGGCCATTGCAGCTGCTGGTGCCCCTGCTGCCACCACAAGATGACCCCACTGCCACCAAGAATATTGCAGACATGAGGGAGACAGTTGCAGCTTCTGGTGCTGCTGCCATCAACATGAGGTAATCCCACTGTTGCCAAGGACACCGCAGATATGAAGGAGGTAGTTGCAGTTGCCAGGACCACTGGGGCCCTGATGAGGTAATTCATTGCAACTGTGGACACTGCAGGCTCAATGAGCCTGTTGCATCCACCAGCACTGCTGCTGCCCTCATGAGGTATCCCTGTTGCTACTATGGGCACTGCAGATGTGAGGGAGGCAGATGCAGCGGCTGGTCCTGCAGTTGACCCCACAAGTTATTCCAGCTGCCACTGAGAACACCACAGATGCAAGGAAGACAGTTGTAGCTGCTGGAACCCTTGATGCCTCTATGAGGTAACCCCATGGCTGCTGCAGGCACATCAGGTGAGAGGGAGGCAGTTGCAGCTAGCAATGCCCCTGCTCTTGCTGTAAGTAATCCTGCTGTCACTGCAAACATCCTAGTTGCATGGGCCACTGCTGTGGACACCACAACCAAGTGGGTACATGCAGCACTGCCACTGCTGAAGTTGCCACCACTGGCACTGTCAAGCAGCCACCATCATTGTGTGAGCAGCCCACAACCACTGGAGCCACTGCTACCACATGGGCAGCCTGCCAAAGCCATTGTCAACACCACTGCTGCTGTAAGGGTGGCCGCTCCCACACAGCTACCACTACCACTGTGCAAGTGGAGTGTCAACCATTTGACTACAGTGACACAAGGAGGATCACCAGTGGAGTCCAGGGAAGAAAAGTAACAGAAGAAGTAACTGCACTACCGGGTGACCAGACAACAAAGTAGAGACACAAGAAATATGAAAAACAATAAAATATGAGTCTATCAATGGAATACAATAACTCTCACGTACCAGATCTCATAGAGCAGGAAACCCTTGAAATGACTAAAAAGGAATTCCAAGTAAAAATATTAAGAAAACTCAATAAGATAAAAAGAAGACACTGTTAGATGACATGATGAACTGAGAAAAACTATCCAAGATATGAAGGAGAAAGTTTACAAAAAGATTAATACTTTAAAGAATAATGTAGCAGAATTCATGAAACTGAATGACTCATTTAACAAAATTAAAAACAAAACAAAACACAACAAAACCCCCTGAGAGCTTAAGCAGAAGGCTAGAGGAACCAGAAGAAATAATTTCTGAGCTTGAAGACAATCTCTTCAAAGTAACTTAGATGAATTGAAAAAAAAAGAATTTAATAAATTGATGAAAATTTAAGAGAGATAGCAGACAACCTTAAGAGCACAAACATCCAAATCCTGGGTATTCTTGAAGGGGAGGAGAAAGGAAAAGGCATTGAGAACAGATTCAATGAAATGATAGCAGAAAACATGCCAAGTGTAAGGAGTGACATGGACCTTCAGGTTCAGGAGACCCAAAGATCCCCAGACAGATTCAGTCCAAAAAGATCCTCACTGAGGCACATTATAGCCAAACCAGCAAAACTCGAAAGACTAAATCAGTCCTAAAAACAGCAAGAGAAAAGCATCAAGTCACCTACTAGAGAATCTCTGTCAGAGTAATGGCAGACTTCTAAAAAGAAACTCTACAGAGTAGAAGACCATAGGATAATGTATTAGAAATACTAGTAGGAAAAAACTTCCAGCCAAGGCTATCCTTTAGAAACGAAGGAGAAATAGTATATTACCCAAAAAAAAAAAAAAAAAAAAAAACTATAAGACTTCAAAGCCACATGACCATCCCTACAAGAAATCCTCAAGGGAATGGTGCATCTTGAATCTAAAAAATGATAATTCCTACCATTAGTACACAAGAAAGAACAAACTTACTGATAGAACAAAAATGCAAACAAGAAAGAGAAAGAAACAGCATCTTGCCACCTCCCAAAACAGAGGACAAACAATGAAAAGGAAAGAAAGGAACAAAACATATTTAAAACATCCAAATGAAAATCAGTGAAACACCAGAAGCAAGACAATATCTTTTAGCAACAACCATAAATGCAAATGGATTAAATTCCCCACTTGCTGATTAGATTAAAAAGCTAGTGCTGTCTACAAAAGCTTCACCTCACATATAAAGATACACACAGACTAAGAGTGAAAAGATGGAAAAAGATAATCCACACAAATGGAAATCAAACATGAGCAGGAATAGCTATTCTTATATCAGGTAAAATGGGCTTTGAACCAAAAACTGTAAAAAGAGACAAAGATGGCCACTATATAGTGATAAAGGAGTCTATCCACAAGAAGACATAACAATCATAAATATATACACACCCAGCATTGGAGCATCCAGATATATAAAGCAAACATGTTAGACCTAAGGAAAGAGACCCAAATATAATAATAGTTGGGGACCTGAACACCCCTCTCTCAACATTGGACAGAACATCTAGGCAACAAATCAACAGAGAAACATGGGATTTAAATAAAACTTTAGACCAATTGGACTTGGCAGATATCTACATAACAATTTATTCAGCAACCACAGAATATACATTCTTCTCATCAGTACACATGGGATATTCTCCAGGACAGACCTCATCTTAGGTCACAAATCACACATCAAAAAATTTTTGAAAATTGAAATGATTTCAAGTATCTTCTGAAACAACAATGAATTAAAACAAGAAAGCAATAACATGAGAATCTTTGGAAACTACACAAACACATGGAAATTAAAAACCATGCTCCTGAATAACACATGGGTCCAGAAAGAAATTAAATAGGAAATCAAAAAATTTCTCAAAAGTAATGAAAATAAAGATATTTCATACCAAAAGCTGTGAGATGATGCAAAAGAAGTAATAAGAGGGAAGTTTACTGCAATAAATGCTTACTCCAAAAGAATAGAAGGATTTTAAATAAACAACCTACTGCTACCTCTCAAAGAACTACAAAAACAAGAACATCTAATCCCAAAACTACTAGCTACAAATAATTAAGATCAGAGCAGAACTAAATGAAATAGAGTCACAAAAAATGCTACAAAAGATCAATGAAACAAAAAGTTGGTCTTTTGAGAAGATGAATAAAACAGACAAAGCATTAGCTAGGCTAACCAAAAAAAGAAGACAGAAGACTCAAAAAATAAAAAATAGAAATGAAAAAGAAGACATTACAACTAATGCCACAGAAATACAAAAAATAATTAGAGGCTATTACAAACAACAATGCACCAACAAAATTTGAAAACCTGGAGGAAGTGGATGAAGTTTGGGACACATAAAACCTAACAAGATGGAACCAAGAAGAAATGGAAAACCTGAAAAGACCAATAACAAGCAAGGATATTGAAACAGTAATCAGCAATCTCCCAACAATGAAAAACCCAGGACTGGATGGCTTTACTACTGAATTCCATTAGATTTTTAAAAAGAAGTTAATAACAATTCTCTACAAACTATTCCAAACAACTGAAACAGAGGCCATTCTCCCAAACTCATTCTATTAGGCCAGCATCAACCTGATACCAAAATCAGACAAAGATACAACAAAAGAGGAAAATTATAGGCCAATATCTTTGAGGAACATAGGCACAAAAATCAACAATAAAATATTATCAAATAGAATACAGCAATGCATAAAAAAAAATTATACACTGTGATCAAGGGAGATTCATCCCAGGGATGTAAGTAGGGTTCAACATAAACAGGTCAATAAATGTGATGCACCACATCAACAAAATCAAGGACATCCCTTCATGAAAGAGACTCTCAAAAAAATTAGGTATAGAAGGAATGTATCTCAACACAATAAAAGCCTATATGACAAATCCCCCACCAATATCATCCTGAATGGGGAAAAGCAGGAACAAGACAAAGATGCCCACACTTACCACTCCTATTTAACATACTATTGGAAATACTAGCTAGATCAATCAGTCAAGAGACAGAAATAAATGGCATCCAGATTGGAAAAGACAAAGTCAAATTGTCCCTGTTTGCAGATGACATGATCATATATATATAAAAGCCTAAAGACTCTACAAAAAGAAAAAAAAACACAAAAAACTTCTAAACTTGATAAACGATTTTAGTAGTTTTGGCATACAATATCAACATGCAAAAATCAGTAGTGTTTTTATACTCTAACAATGAACCACCAGAAAAAGAAATCAAATCAAGAAAACTAGCTCATTTATAATGTCACCAAAAAAATAAATACCTAGGAATCAATTTAACCAAGGAGGTGAAAGTTCTCTACAGCAAGAACTACAAATCACTGTTGAAAGAAATTATAGAGGACACAAAAAAAATGGAAAGACATTCCATGCTCTTGGATTGGAAGAGGTAACATTTTGCAAATGTCCATAATATGCAAAGCAGTCTATAGATTCAAAGCAATCCCCAACAAAATAACAATGACACTCTTTACTGAAATAGAAAAAAAAACAACCCCTAATATTCATATGGAACAACAAAAGACCCCAGATAGCCAAAGCAATCCTGAGCAAATAAAATAAAATAGAAAAATAAAAAGGTAAAGCGGAGACACTGCACAACCTGACTTCAAATTATACTGCAAAGTTATAGTCACCAAACCAGCATGGTAGTGGCATAAGAGAAGACACTCAAAACAATGGAACAGAATAGAGAATCTAGAAATCAACCCACAAACTTACTGCCAACTGATCTTCAACAAGGACACTGAGGACATGTGTTAGGGAAAAGATTGCCTCTTCAATAAATGGTGCTGGGAACACTGGATATCTATATGTGGAAGAATGAAATTAGACCCATACTTCTCACCATATAACAAAGTCAACTCAAAATAAGACTTAAATGTAAGACCTGAAACTATAAAACTTAAAAGAAAATACAGGAGAGATACTTCAGGAAGCAGGACTGGGCAAGGATTTTATGAATTGGACCCTTAATGCTCAGGCAAACAAAGGAAAAATAAGCCAATAAGATTTTATCAAACAAAGAAGCTTCTGCTCAGCAAAAGAAACATTAACAGAGCAAAAAGACAAACTACCAAGTGGGAGAAAATGTTTGCAAAATAGGTATCTGACAGAAGGTTAATATCCATAATATACAAGGAACTCAAACAAGTTAACGGTAAAGAAAGTAATAACCCAATTAAGAAATGGGCAAAGGAAATGAATAGGCCTTTCTCAAAGGAAAATATACAAATGGCCAACAGACACATGATAAAATAAAATGCTCAGTATCACTCAGCATTAGGGAAATGCAAATCAAAACCACATTGAGATATTATCTCACTACAGTTAGACTGGCTATTATCAAAAAGACAGAGAACAAAAAATGCTGGCATGGATGCAGAGAAAGGGAATCCCTCCTATACTATTGGTGGGACTGAAAATTGCTGCATCCAGTATGAAAAATGGTAAAAAAAAAGGTATGGAGTTTCCTCAAACAACTACACATAGAACTGCCATATGATCCAGCAATTCCACTGCTGGGTACATACCCAAAGGAACAGAAATCTTCATGTCTAAGGGCTACCTGCACTCCCACTACCACAGTTCCGTTTATGACAGCCATGAGTCAGAGCCAACCTTAAATGTCCATCACTGGATGACTGGATGAGGAAAATGTGGTACATATACACAATGAAATATTGCTCTGCTATAAAAAAGGATGAAATACTGCCATTCACAGTAACATGGATGAACTCAGAGAAAATCATGTTAAGTGAAATAAACCAGGCACAGAAAGAAAAACACTGCATGTCCTCACTCATAAGTGGAGGCTAAAAACTAAACAAATAAAAAGAAAGGAAGAAAGATACAAGAATCATAATAATACATTGAACTTTCAAAAGGAAAGAATAGAACTGACGTTATCAGATGTGGGGAAGGGGGATGGAGAGAGGGGATAAGGGAGCAGTTGGTAAAGGACCACAAAAAATGATTGTATTGTATAATGTTGAATATACTAGTTATCCTGATTTGAGCATCACACATTACACACAAGTATTGATATTCACCTTTGTACCCCACAGTGATGTACAATCAACTATGATACAATAAAAATAAAATAAATAAAATAAAATTTAAAAAAGAATTCTTATTAGGAAACATTTTTGTTTCAGCATTTTAATTGTATCATCCCAGTGACTTCTTGTGGCTATGATTTCTGATAAGAAATCAGCTGTTTATCTTATTGTGACTTCCTTTCATGTGAAAGTTATTTCTTGCTGCTTTCAAGACTCCTTGCTTTTTCCTTGTGACAGTTAGATTATAATGTGTCTTGCTGTGAATGTCTTTGAGTTTATCCTTCTTAGAGTTCATTGACCTTTTTGGATGTGTTGATTCATGTTCATCATTAAATTTTGGAAATTTTCAGAGATTATTTTTTGAATTTTTTTTTCCTGCTTTTTTATCTTTTCCTTGTGGAACACCCATAATGCATATGTTGGTGTACCTGATGGTGTCCTTAGGATCTGTTCATTTTTATTTTATTTTTTTTTATTCTTTTTTCTTCCTGCTCCTCACACTGGGTAATTTCAATTGCACTGTCTTTGAGTTCACCAATTCTTTCTTTTAACTGCTTAAATATACCATTGAATTCCATTAGTGAATTTCTAATTTCAGGTGTTGTACCGGAAGAGCTTCAGGATTTCTATTTGATTTCTCTAAAAATCATATCTGTCCCTTTATTGATATTCCCTACTTGTTTATACATTGTTCTCCCTTTTTTTAATTTAGTTTTTTTTTTTCATGGTTTTCTTAAGCTCATGAAGCATATTTAAGACAGTGAATCTGAAGTCTTTGTTTAATCCCAATGTTTAGGCATCCTCAGAGATGGTTTCTGTCAATTTCTTTTTTTTTTCCCTTGTAAATTGGCTATACTTTCCTCTTTCTTCATATACTTTGTAGTTATTTGTTAAAAAATATACATCTTGTGTGCTGTAATGTGCTAACTCTGTATATTGGATTTTATCCCCAAAGGTTGCTATTGTTACTTGTTGAGGGCTCCTGTCTTCTTTATTTAGTGATTTTAAAAATTATTTGTACAAAGAATGTATTTATTGTCACGTATGATCACTGTAGTCTTTACTCTATTTTCTCCATAGTCAACCAGTAACTTGACAAAGATTTCCGTAAGTACATCAATCTGATAAGAAAACAAAAAACACTCTTCAGGTTTGTTCAATCAAAGCCCCTCATCCTGAGGGAGTTAAAGCAAGGGTCAGCCTCTGTGCTGGTTCTTCAGTGGACCACCAAGCAGATCAAAACACACAATTCTACTTTTCGGAGGACAGGATTCTTCCTGCTCATCCTGGCACCCTCAAAGCTCAACAGAAGTGGGGCCTGCTATTCCCGCAGCTGCCTGTTACGTGGCTAGCAGATGTGAAATGGTAGCTTCTGTGCAAAATGCTGACATTCACCAAAATTTACCAGTATCTTCCTTCATCAAGCATTTCTGTGGATACTGTAAGTGTTTAACTAGACTCCAGAACTGCAAAATGGTTGCTTCTGATATTTCCCTCCAGCTGAGTAGCTATTTCAGTGAAGGATCTGACACCTTGATCTTTCAACTTTATCATTTTTCATGATGTCTCTCCAAAATACACTAAATTTTAGTGCACAGATAACCACACACATGGAGAAGACTAAAACTCTTTCAAATGGGAGCCCTTTTTACATTTAAAGGCTACTGGAAAGCAAGTTTTGGTGTCTAAGGGACAGAATCCCTTTGGAAATGTGAAGCACACTCTTGACGAGGTAAGTCGGTATGTAGCAGAAATTGCCCAAAGTGTGTTCTAACGAGTGGGGGAGGGGAGGAATTGGAAGTGTCTTCTATCAGAGAAGCCTGGTGACAGATAAAGGAACTCTGCTCTTCACGTAGTACTCTAATTCTATAGAAGACTTTATTCTGGTTCTTTAAGGCTTAAGGCGTACAAAACGAGGAACAATGGCAGAAACTCAGATGATACAGGAGTAATAATCAGCATTACTGAGTATAAACTACACGCCCTCACTATTGCAGGCACCACATAGTCCACATCTTAGATGCTCACTCCGTCCAAATAAAATCGGTCTCATTTCCCCTTTGCCGTGCATGGAATTCTAAGGTGGCTGCCCACATTTCTGCCTCCTGGTTTACACGCCCTGTGTAATCTCTTCCTCTGAGTGGGTGTGGGACCAGAGATTAGAGATACCACTCCCATGATTATATTATGTCATATGTTTGCATATGTAATTAAGGTTCTAATCAGTTCACTTTCAGTTAAAAATTAAATCAATGGGAAGAAGATTATTCTGGGTGGGACTGACCTAATCAGGTGAACCCACAGAAGGGACAAGATGCAGCAGCAAACATGCTCCTGCTGGACTTGAAGAGGTAAGTGGCCCTGCAGTGACAGGATGTGGCCTGGCCCTAAAGATGTGGCCTCTAGGAGCTCAGTGACTTGACAGTCAACAGCTAGCAAGAAGACAATGACCTCAGTCATACTATCACAAAGACATGACTCCTTCAGGGCCGGCCTGTGGCTCACCTGGGAGAGTGTGGTGCTGATAAGACCAAGGCCACGGGTTTGGATCCCTACATAGGGATGGCCGGTTAGCTCACTTCAGAGAGTGTGGTGCTGACAACACCAAGTCAAGGGTTAAGATCCCCTTACCGGTCATATTTAAAAAAAAAGAAAAGAGAGAAATGACTCCTTCCAACAACCAGTATGCTTAGAAGACGACCTGAAGCTTCAGATGAAATCATAGCCACATTCACCTTTTTGATTTCAGCCTGCTCGGATCCTGAGCAGAGAATACGGCTAACCGGTTCCCAAGGTCCTGAACTGTGGAAAATGTCAGGCAATAAATTTGTGTTGTATTAAGCTGCTATGTTTGTGAAAATCTGTAACAGCAATAGAATACTGACATGCCCATTTTGTCAAAATCCACTCTATCATCTTGACAGAGCAGGATAAAGGCAGACTCATTATTGCCACTAAAAAGCAAGGAGGTGGCCCAGTTATAGAAACTCAGGTATAAGCTTAGAGCAAGCCCAGTAATATGCCTAACTCGAAGCTGAACCGATAATCCTACTGGGACTTTTAAAATGTGCACTTTACAATAATTTTATCCAATTTTTAGATGAGGCCACTGTAGGGCCTCATAAAACCCCAAAGGAGACATTCCCTAAAACATGGGGCCTTTCCGGCTTCTCTTCCGGGTCCTAACTTTCCCACCGGCGCCAAAGTAGGGCCTATCAAAATCATCACCCGCCCTTCCGACCAATCAGCCACCGCCCCGCGTACTAACCACCCTCTCGCGGAACTCAGCTCTCTATAAATGTATGCTTCACCCTCAAATACAGCGGAACTTGCTTCTCTTCCGGGTCCTAACATTCCCGCCGGCGCCAAAGTATGGCCTATCAAAATCATCACCCGCCCTTCCGACCAATCAGCCACCGCCCCGCGTACTAACCACCCTCTCGCGGAACTCAGCTCTCTATAAATGTATGCTTCACCCTCAAATACAGCGGAACTTCTCCGGTGAACTGTCAGCTCGGGTCCTGTCGTTCTTTCAGCCACTGCAACCCTTATTCCTGAAATTAAATAAACTGGAGTTTTATTTAGGTAAAAGTAGGAACCAAGTCACTAGGAGAAAATAGGAAAATTTCCCGTGATTGATATTGGTGTTTTATAGTAAGTGGCAGCAATTCCCGAAGGGCTGTTAAGTGCTGTTCTTACATGGATAGAAGCATCTCCTTCTCGGTGACTAGAAATCTAAATTAGACAGGAAGGTAAAGCACAGAAAGGAGAAAAGTGCTCCATGAATGTGCCATTTAAGCAATAACCTTTCCAACATTCCAGATACACAGTTAATTTTGTCTGTTGTGGTCTGCAAGGGTTATCTATTTTTAAGAAAAGTTTTTCACTCTCTGTGACCACATGGTTATTATGGATAACATAAAATTTAAAGTAGAAGGGGATGTTGCTTCTCTCTGTCATTCAGGGGTCGGTGCTGGCGTGTTTCAGCATGGATTGCATCTCAGAGGGAAGGTGCGGAATTCAGAAAATCAGGTGACTTCCACCCAGGGGTCCTTCAGGGTGGAAGTAAAGTAAATTACATTTCCTAAAGTAATTTGCCTTTTTGGTTTCTATGAGTTTATCAGACATCACAGGAAAGTATATAAATCAGGCACAAATAAATTAATTTCTAAAGGAGGCTATTCTTTCTATGACTGTAATGATGTTTCACCTATTCACGGAATGTTCCTCTGCATCAAATAAGGTCCCGTTTTTATGAAAGGAATTTCTACTTACTATCTTGAACAATTCAAAACTTGAATAATTCGAATAATTCAAGAGTAATATCGACATAGAAAAAAATGTAAGTTAGGTGTAAGCTTTTACATAGTTTAAAAATACTAAAAATAAAGCACAGGAGAATATTGCCTTATCAAGCAGTATCAAAGTATTTATTTTGCAGCCATATCAATATTTTTTATTATCCTTGCCTGATTACACTGATTTTTGCCCACCTGAATATGCTTGTTTAATATTTCTTTTTTTATTTTCAGAGTGTTATCTCTAACATTAGCGAACAAGTATTTATTCTTTTTTATAATTGTTTTACCTCACTAATAGTACTTGATCTGGGAGTCTGTTTTTCCACTCTCTTACTGGCACCGCCATGTAATGAACATTTGGATAATATTGTTATGGCATATAAAGTTATTTTAAATTATATTTGTAGTGAATGTTAAAACAAAAACTCCATCATTCCTAAATCACTCTCAGAAAGTTCTGATGCGTGTAAAAAGCACCATGGAGTTGAACACTGACAAGGGAGAGGAAGCATTTCCGTTTCTCTCCGAGGTGATTTCCTCTGCAGCAATGACATGGCATGTCTTAAAATGCACCTCTTTTTCTTGAAGAATTACATTTTACGTGAGTTAACATCTTTCAGCTTTTGCACATAAATTAGAATTTCACTTTAATTTTTTTTCACTATTTCTAATTGCATAATTTGCATAAAATACAATGTCATATACCCTGGATTATTTCTTGATAATTCAGAATGTTGATGATTACATGTCAAATGATCCATTCTTGTTCCATAACAGAGGACACCTCTTCGCATGCTGGAAATTTAAGACCCTATGGTTGTTGTATATCTTCTTTGAACAGTTCTGAATGAACATTGCCTAATCTCACTTTTAGGATGTTTCTTTCTATGCTGTAGGGTGATAATCTTCTTTCTCGTCATGTAGTTTTCCTCCGCGAGTAAAATAGTGTAGGTTATGTTTCCGCTATGTACGTTTTAGCCACTAGCTAGGGCTGCCCCCCTATTTAGGATCTGAGGCCCTCCCAGCAATTTGGTAACACGTTCACAGCTAACATATCCTAGAGGTGAGAGCAAAGACTTTGGTGTTTGACAACCTGGGTTGGAGTCTTGGCTGCTTATCAGCTGTGGTATTTGGTCAAATTGATCAATTTTTTAAGCCTTATTTTCCTCTGTGAAATTTACTTAATAAAATTCACCTCATAAGATTGTATGAGGATTGAATGAGATAAGACAACATGTAAAATGTTGAGTTTTATGGCCAGTACATGACAGATGGCTAACAAATGGTGGCTAGCATTACTAATTTACTCTTAAGGTGACTTTTCTCATTGATTCCATGCAGACTTTACTAGTTTAACTCCTGTCGAACAACTTTATTTTCCTTACTTCTAGTCTTACTGGGTACTTTCCGGTTTCTCGCCTTAACTCTCCAATCCCAAACATTCTGTGCTTTTATCTAGAGGAGGGAGTATTTCTTTTTTGGTAGAGTTAAAATTGCCCTTCATTCTACCCCCATTGGTTTCGGCCAGGGCATTTCAACTAGAAACAATTCAGCTGGAATATTCATGGATAACGGACCTCTGCCTCGTGCCTGGGGCCAGGGTAGCAGCCCATGGACCTTGGCCCCCCTCATAGCCACACGGGCTTCCCTGAACTCTGCAACTCAGAATAATGACAGCTTGACAAAGAGAAGACCTCAGAGGAAAAGAAGTAGGGAAGTTGTGTCAACAAATTTGTTTTTTTAAAACAGTTTTCCCTGAGAGAGTTAAGACTATCACTGTGTCTCTTGAAGGACACAGTGTGGCATAGGACTTAAACGTGAGCTTTAGTCTGGAACATCACATAGTGTTGAATCCCAATGCCATCCCGCCATGACCGTACAGCTTCAGTGCTATATTTGATCTCACTGAATTTGTTGTCACATTTATAAAGGAAGAATGAGTGGGATCATTTGTAGTTCCCTGGATTATTGTGAGAAATAAGTGAAATATCTATGCCAGAGTACTCTTGAGATGCTATTTCTCCATTGTTTCTCTTTTCCCGACCATAATATGTATTACAAATTAAACAAAACAAACAAAACACTAGCCCGTGTCTTCCCTTTACATTGCGCCCTCTGCTGCTTTGATGGTCATGGAACGTTGCTTTCCCATCTTGTTGGACGTGACTAGTGTTTTTTTTTTTTTTTTTTCCTTTTTTCTTCCTTTTAGGCCAGTTTTCAC
>NW_007737621.1:8306-15186 GCF_000696425.1 Galeopterus variegatus | reverse complement strand
AGTGTTTTTTTTTTTTTTTTTCGTAATGTAGTTGATTGTACATATCTATGGGGTACAGAGTTGAATATCATTACCTGTGCACAATATGTGATGTTCAAATCAGGATAATCAGTATATGCAACATTACAATGTAATTGGTTTTTGTGGCCCTTTACCAATTGCTCCCTTACTCTTCTGTTCCTCTTTTCCCACTTCTGGTAACTTCAGTTCTGCTCTCTCCTTTTGAAAGTTCAACGTGTTATTGTGATTGTTGTATCCTTTTTTCTTTCTTCCTTTTTATTTGTTCGTAACTAGTATTGATTGTGCTGCAGACTGACTTTCCTCCACACTTGGCTCAGCCCCAACCAACCCTGACCTTCCCAGATTCCATGTTTTATGGCCTATCATCTTGTGGTCTTCTGGCTGCCAACGGTAGCCTATCCCTCAGAGAAGAACTCAAGAAAATGATGCATGACAGGAATTTTGTAGAAAAAGGGAAAAGATAAAGTCAAAAGGTGGCATTCTAACTTGTTATAGTGTGCTTTCTTGATTCCTTTTCTTGCAAGCCTGCAGAGACATGGATAGCCATGGGGTAAAAATAAAGGGCTTTCTTAAATTGAAAATTGATAGGTGACAATTTTGTTTTCAAATTGCCACTTCCTGTCATTTTATCAAGTACAGTAAGAAATAAATTTTTTCATGTCTCTAGTAGCCGTACAGCAGTTCTATGGAACAGAGTGCTCTTTATAACCTATGTAATGTTTGGACATTTAAAATCCATTTTACCATAGAGGAAGCTTTGCATGGAAGATTGCTCGACATTTTTAAACAAGAAAGCACTGATCTTTTACATTCAACCACAGTTTCTATGTATGAAATTTTAAAACGTTGTTTCCTACTAATGAATTGCTAAAACTGTAATTTGCTATTTCTGATCATATGCCTCACCTGCTACCATTATTACTTTGGATAATTCACAACTTCATCTATGCAAATTTGAGAAATCATAATAGGGAAGGTACAATTTTTGATTCATTTCCCATTTATCATCTATCAATGTGTATTCTTTTTTGTAACTTTTTGTTTTATATAATTTCAAACATGGGAAAATTTCAAGAACGGTACAAAGGACATACGTATGCGTAGTGACGTAATTGTTTTATCATTCTTTCTCTCTATATAGGTAATATAGAGAGAGTTATAATATAAAACAGAGTTAAATATTTCCTTTTCCTGACCCATGTCAGAGTCAGTTGAAGCCATAGTGCCCTTCTTCTCATTACATTTTTTTAGTCTATATTTCTTAAGAACGATGTCATAACTTACATGATTAAATTACACTTACAAATATCAGGACATTTAACTGACAGTCTATATTCAAGTTTCATCAGTTCCTCAATGTCCTGCATAGCTGTTTTATTCCTGGTTCGTAATCCCACCTAGAGTTAAACGTTGTGTTGAGGAACAAGTCATTTTAGTTTCCATTAATCAGGACGGTTCCTCGGCCATTTTTTTTCTTTCTTGACCTTGACTGTTTTGAAGAACACAGGTCTGTTTTGACTCTCTTGGTAAGAATGTCACAGAAGTGATGCTCTGTGCTTCCCAGTGCCTCTCATTGGGAATCTTCCAATGTCAGTTTGTACCAATGTGGCTGATGTTAACTTCAATCTTTTAATTAAGGTATGGTCTGCTAGGTCTCTCTACCATAAAATTGCTGTTTTTCATTCTGTAATTGGTGTGTAAGTTATGGGGAGATACTTTGAGACTATGTAAATATCATGCTCCACATCAAATGTGTACCCACCACATTCAGCATCCATTGATGATTTTACTAACTTCATCATTAGTTGTATATTCATCTGTTGTGTTCTATTTTAAGGAAGACTTTTCTTTCTCTTCTGTTTATTTATTTAGTCATTTATTTATAGCAGCATAGGCTCATAAATTCTTATTTCATTCATGGAGTTACAATCTGTTCCAATTATTATTTATTTTGATGCACAAAGTCTTCTAAATTTGGCCAGTGTGAGCCCTTCAAGCTGGTGCCTGTGTCCTTTTGATATATGTCTGTCAGAGTGTGACTTCTTTGTTACTTTATAACACAGGAAGATCTTCCAGACTCATTCTGAGCTTTTCGTATCCCGCCTTTGGTATCACCTCTTCTCCAAGGCACACTGGTTCCTTTTCATGAGGTACGGTAACCGTTTTGTGGAGACTTGCTTTCCAAAATACTGGCATGATGTATATTCCTCGTTTTCAGTGAGCCATTTTTCTAGGTCTTCTCAACATATAGAACTGAAAATACACCTAAGTTTTTTTCTCTCTCATCTATCAATCGTGATCTGTCTTTCATTTTCCTACTGTAAACCATGTGTTCATCCTCATATCCCCAATTTTAAATCAACAGCATAGGTTACACTCTGGCTTTCCCGCATTTGCATAGTTGTGACTACTTCTTCAACAGTGACAAGCCCAACTCTTATTTTCCCCCAAATACCTGCTCATTTACTCAGTCATAGAGCACACAGAAAAAATATTTCAGAATTGCTAACCCGTAAACAAAAAGAAAAACTACTGCGTAGAGGTCAATGTTGTCTAGCGTTCTTTTATTTTGAAGTAAAGTTTACGTATTTTCAGCATGATATAGAATATTTCTATTATTTTATAAAATTTTCTCATACTTTTCTCCAATTAATTCATTCCCCCAAGAGGCAACTACTCTTTCCACTTTTTTCCACCATAGATTAATAAAATACCTGTCTGTCCTAGAACTTCACTTAATAGAATCATACATACATGCGTAGCTTCTTTATTCCATGATGTCTCATGTAGCAGTGGTATTTCTTCCTCAGTAGTATTCCGTTCTAGAAATTTACTTCAATCGTTTATCCAGTCTCTAGAAATTTCAGTTGTTTGGGGCTATAATGAATAAAGCTGCTAAGGATATTCTTGTACAAGTTTTGAAAACAGATTTTTGCTAAATATTTAGGAGTGAAGTTATTTGTTGCTTTGCCTCACACAGATTTGTCACCTCTCTTACCCTGGGTGATGGAGACACAAAAAGGATTACTCAAAGCCCATTTCTTCTGAGCAGTAAGAGACCCCAAGGAGGTTAATTTCCTGGAACGCTCAAGAGAGAGGCATTCCTTCCTTGGGAAATTAACCCCAAACTGGGGTTCTCTTCCCACATTTATTATCCGGACCAGGAAGTTACAGGAAAAGAACATAGGTGGGGTTATAGTTTAACAATAGAGGCTGGTAGTATCAGTGAAACAAGCAAAGTGACATTCCATAATGCAATTTGCAAAAGGTTAAGTCAATGTTAACAACAAAAGCTTGATCTTAGCAAACACTGTTTTTCCCTACAGCAATTTCCCCAGCATTTTTACATATCAATTAAGTAACTTGTCTGTCCTTTAGCCAGCAACCTTGCTGTGTTACAATTCTGTATCCACAACAGAGACTTTAGCCCAGGGAAAGGTTCCTGTCTTTTGCAAGGTTAACATTTCTATATGTAATTCCAAAAGATTAGGCTAAACCTGAAACTACAGGGCTTTGGAAACTAGGCCCTGTGAAATACATTTGCTTTATAGCATACTCCATAGTTACTGGGTCCAGGATAGGTATCGGTTTATTTTATAGGAAACTGCCACAAATGCTTTTAAAGTGGTTGTATTGTTTTTATGTAACAACCAGCAGCCCAATAGATTTCTACTTTTACCCAGCATTTGGTGGTCGTTGTCTTTTCAGTTTCTCCATGCTGGTGCTGTAGTGGTATACCGTGCTTATATTTGCATTTTCCTAATGACTAATAATGTTGAATATTGTGTCATGTTATTTTGGCTATTTGTACATTTTCCACTTTGAAGTGTTTATCAGGGCTTTTTCTTATTTTAAAATCAGGTTTCTCATCTTTTTCTTTGAGTTGTAGGTGTCTTTTGTATACTTGGGATAAAAGTCTTTATTAGATGTATGTTTTGCCTACATTTTCTCCCATTTTCTCTGTGGGCTGCCTACTCCTTAGAAGTGTCTTTTGATTAGCAGAAGTTTTTAATTTTAATGCCATCTAATTTATCACTGTTTTTTCTGTGTAATAAGTGATTTCTGCATATGTCCAACAAATATGTTCAGCCACAAAGAAATTCTGCCCCTCTCTTTTTCTTTTTTTCTAAAAATGTTTGGGTCTATGATCCATCTTGAATGAATTTTTTTTTTTTTGTATACACTGTGAGGTGGAGCTGAGATTTTATTTTATGTTTTCTTTCAAACATCCATTTTTTCTGACAGTATTGAAAAGAATTCCCTTTTCTCATCTTTTACTTTAGTGCCTTTGTTGGAAATCATCTGGCCTCATAAGGGTGAACGTTTTTCTGCAGTATCAATGTTGCTCCACTGAACCGTATGTCCACCCTGTGTCAATGTCACACTGTTCTGACTATAGTAGCTTTGACATCAGCTATGCAAGTCCTTTGTTCTTTATTTTTGTAAGCATTTCTTATTTATTTATTCATTTTTAATTGACAAATAAAAATTGTATATATTTATTATGTACAATGTGATGTTTTAAAATATGTACATGTTGTGGAATGGCTAAATAGAGTTAATTAACATATGTATTACCTCACATACTTATTTTTCTGTGGCGACAGCAGTTAAAATCTACTGTCTTGTGCCACTTAACATAATGTCCTCCAGCTTCATTCATGTTGTTGAAAATGACAAGATTTTCTTCTTTCTAAAGGCTAAATAGGCATAAACAGGCAAGACAGCGTGCCTGGGGCCCTAGGCAATGAGCCAAGAGCCACAGCCCCCTCCACCTGGAAGCAGGCAAGAGAGCATGCCCTAGGTCTTAGGCATGGAGCAACGGCAGTACTCCCTGCCCAAAAGCAGGCAAGAGAGCACACCAAAAGCACCACTTTTGCATGGGTGGCCCCCCACAGCCACTGTCACAGCTATGGCTGTCAAAAAAGTGGCTCAATGCCACAGCAGCAGCCACAGCCACCGTGCAGGCAGCCTGCTGGACACTCAACTTCATTGACACAATGAGAGTAACCAACAGAGACCAGAAAAAGAAGAGGATGTCTCTCTCCTCACATCCCACTCCAGAGTAATAGAAGAAGCAACTGCTCTACCAGATGAGAAGACGTCAATGTAGAGATACTAGAAATATAAAAAGCCAAGAAATTTTGACACCAGCCAAAGAATACAGTAATACTCAAATACTAGGGCCTTTAGAACAGGAAACCCTTGAAATTAATGAAAAGGAATTCTGAGCAACAATCTTAAGGAAACTCACTGAGATATGAGAAGACTCAGACAACATAAGGAAATGAGGCAAAAATCCAGGATACGAAGGAGGAAATTTACAAAGAGATTAATACTTCAAAAAAAGAATGTAGCAGAACTGCTGCAACTGAAAGATTCAGTCAATGAAATAAAAAACACAACCGATAGCTTGAGCAGCAGGCTAGAACAAGCAGACGAAAGAAATTCTGATCTTGAAGACAGTTTTTTTTTTTTTAAGTAACCCAGGTGGACAAATAGAAGGAAAAGAGAAGAATTTTAAAACTGAAGAAAAACTAAGCAAGCTAGCAGACAACCTTAATTGCATAAACATTTCACTCATGGATGTTCCATAAGGGGAGAAGAAAGGAAAAGGCATGGAAAATCTATTCAATGAAATAATAATGAAGAAATTCCCAGGTATAGGGAGAGACACAGACCTTCAGATCCAGGAATCTCAAAGATCCCAAAACAAATTCAACCCCAAAAGACCCTCTCTGAGACACATTATGGTCAAACCAGTGGAGCTTAAAGACAAAGAGAAAATCTTAAATGGTGTAAGAGAAAAGCATCAAGTCACCTATAAGGGAGCTCCTATCAGATCCACAGCAGACTTCTCAACAGAAGAAAATAGAACAATGCTTTCAAATTATTAAAAGAAAAGCCTGCCAGCCAAGAATACTATATCCAGCAAGGCTATCCTCCAGAAATGAGGGGAAAATAGTATATATTTCCAGACAAACAAAAACTATGGGAGTTCACCAGATAATGCTACAAGAAATCGTCAAGGAAGTCCTGCATCTGGAATCTGAAAAACAATAATCACTACTATGAATGCAAGAAAGAAAAAAACCCACTGGTAGAAAAAAATGCAAATGAGAAAGAGAAAAAAAGATCTTACCACCACAAAACACAATAGTGACAATGTAACAACGCCCGTGCTTTTTATCTGATTTTAGTCATTTTGGTCTTTCTTTTTTCTTGGTCACTGTAGATAAAGGTTTGCAAATTTTGTTGATCTTTTTAAAGAATCAACTTTTGTTTTTGTTGATTTTCTCTATGTTTTTAATTCCTTATTTCATATGTTTCTATTGTATTCTTTGTTATTTCCTACTTATGTTTGCTTTTAGTTTAGTTTGCTCTACTTTTTCTATTTTCTTAAGGTAGAAGTTTACAGTACCCGTTTGAGATTTTTCTTATTTTTAATATGGATGTTTACAAGTATAAATTTTCCTCTGAGCACTGCATGAGCCCTGCATCCTATACACTTTGATATGCTACACTTTGAGCATTATCTTCAAGTATTCTCTAATTTCCTGTGATTTTTCTTTTTACTTATCGTTTATTTAGGAGAGTGTTGCTTAATTTCCATGCATTTGTGAGTTTTCTAAATTTTCTTTTATTATTGTGGTCAGAGAACATATTTTCTATGATCTCAGTCTTTTTTTTAAAGGAAAAATTTAGACAAAACAGAAAAGTTCAGGGAAAGATTTCCATTATCTTTCTTTTTTTTTTTTTTTTGTCTTTTTCCATGTCCGGCAACGGATCGCAACCCTCAGTGTTGCCCCCGTACCAGACCGGGACCGGCAACGGGATCGCAACCCTCGGTGTTGCCCCC
>NW_007737621.1:1144-8205 GCF_000696425.1 Galeopterus variegatus | reverse complement strand
CCCTCGGTGCTGCGCCCGCACCTCGCTCAGCCAGTGAGCGGCCGGTCTGTATGTGGGATCCGAACCCTCGGCGGGAGCGCCTCCGCGCTTCCCAAGCGACGCACTAGCGCAGTGCGCCACCAGGCCGGCCCATTATCTTTCAATTCTATTTTTTCATGCACTTTTTGAAGTGTTTTTGTGTTTATATTATGTTTTATTGATTTTTTATGCAATTTATCTTGCTAAACTTAGATATTTAATTTCTGTTCCTGATTTCTTTTTATTAAGTGGACTTGTTGATATGCTTAAAAATTAATTTGCCTTTGACAAGTTTATTCATCTTCCTTTGTTGAAATTAATTCATATTTGCATGCTTTTGGAAGACTTTAGAGAGCTATTTCAAGTAATTATAGAGATTATAAAATGAAATATGTAAATTTTAATGCTTTACAGCTGCAATTTTGGGGAAAAAACTTGATACTTGCTACATAGTATTTTGTTATTCATCTGTTATTCAGTTTATTATTTGTTATTTGAACAAATAAATGTGCATGTCCTTAAAAGTAAATAATAATTTTTAAAAAAAAGTGGAATGTAGTTCTACCAAAACAATAAATTTGTCTTTAAACAGAAAAAAAAATCTGATTGTAAACATTTACATTTCCTTGTTTTATTTTTGCCTTTTATAATTAATGTGCTAAGAAGACCGTTTATGGGCTGCATTTGTCCTCTGCTCCCCCAAATTCATCTGTTGAAGCCCTAATTTCCAGTAAGTACCTCAGAATGTGACTGTATTTGGAGATAAGCTCTCTAAAGAAGTGATTAAATTAAAATGAGGCTTTTAGGGTGGGCCTTAGTCCAGTCTGACTGGTATCCTTGTCAGAAGAGGAAACTTGGACACACAAAGGACACCAGGGCTGAGCGTGAACAGAGGAAAGGCCATGTGAGGGCACAGCAGGGAACGGCTGTCTGCAAGCCAAGGAGAGAGGCCTCAGGAAAAGCCAACCCTGCTGAAACCTGGATCTTGGACTTCCAGCCCCCAGAACTGTGAGAAAATAAAATTCCCATTATTTTTATTTTCATTTTTATTTTTTATTTATTTATTTATTTTTAAAAAGATGACCGGTAAGGCGATCTTAACCCTTGGCTTGGTGTTGTCAGCACCATGCTCAGCCAGTGAGCGAACCGGTCATCCCTATATAGGATCCGAACCCGTGGTCTTGGTGTTATCAGCACCGCACTCTCCCGAGTGAGCCACAGGCCGGACCTCCCATTATTTTTAAAAAAACAAACCTAAATAGTATTCCATTGTGTATATATATCACATTTAAAAAAATTCATTCATCTGTTGATGTACACTAGATTGATTCCATATCTTGCCTATTATGAATAGTGCTGCAATAAACATAGAAGTGATGAAATTTTTCGACATACTGGTTTCATTTCATGTGGGTATGTATCCATTAGTAGATAACATAGCAGTTGGTAGATACCATGCTTGGTTTTATTCTTCAAGTAAATCCATCTCAGTTCTAACTTTAATCCTATGCCCTTTGCTCTGTTGTGTGGTCCTTCTTATTTTTAATTAATCATTTAATTTATTATTGCAATATAGTTGATTGTACATATCTGTGGGGTACAGCATTGAAAGTCAATACTTGCATGCAATATGTGATGATCAAAGCATGGTAATTAGTATATTCTTCATTATACAATGTAATTGATTTTTTTGGCCGTTTACCAGTTCCTTCCTTCTCCCCTCCCTCTGCCCGTTTCCCATCTCTGGTAACTTCAGATCTGTTTTCTTCTCTTAAAAGTTCAACATATTATCGTGATTATTGTATCTTTTTTCTTTCTTTGTTTATTTATCCATTTCTATTTTTATTAGCTCCCACATAAAAGTGAGGACATGCAGTATTTCTCTTTCTGTGCCTGGCTTATTTCACTAAACATAAATATAATTTTCTCTCATTTCATCCATATTGCTGTAAATGACAATATTTTATTCTTTCTTCTGGCAGAGTAGTATTCCACTGTATAAATATACCACATTTTCCTTATCCAGTTGTCTCATGATGGGCATTTAGGTTAGTTCAAACTCATGGCTATTGTAGATAGAGCTGCAATAAACATGGGAGTACAGGTGTCCCTTTGATATGATGATTCCCATTCTTTTGGTATATGTCCAGCAGCAGGATTGCTGGATCATATGGCAGTTCTATATGTAGTTGTTTGTGGAACCTCCATACTGTTTTCCATATTAGCTGTGCTAATTTACAGTCCTACCAAGAGTGTAGGAGGGTTTGCCTTTCCCCACATCCTTGTCAGCATTTGTTATTCTCTTTTTGATAATAGCCAGTCTAACTAGGGTGAGATGATATCTCAATGTGGTTTTGATTTGCATTTCCCTGATGCTGAGTAACATGGAGCATTTTTCGTGCATGTGTTGGCCATTTGTATATCTTCCTTTAAGAAATGCCTATGCAGTTCCTTTGCCTGTTTTTTGTTTGTGTTACTTGTTTTTGCACTGTTAACTTATTTGAGTTCCTTGTACATTCTGGATATTAATCCTTTGTCAGATGCATAGTTTGCAAATATTTTCTCCCACTCTGCAGATCGTCTTTTCACTCTTTTAATTGTCTCTTTTGTTGTGCATAAATATTTAGTTTGTTAGAATCCAATTTGTTTATTTTTTGTTTTGTGGCCTGCGCTTTTGGGGTCATATTCATAAAGTCTTGACCCGATCCTACCTCCTGAAGTGTTTCTCTTATGTTTTCTTTTAGGAATTTTACAGTTTTAGGACATATACTTAATTCTTTAATTGACTTCGAGTTGTTTTTAGTATATAGCAAGAGGTGCAGGTCTAGTTTCATTCTTCTGTGTATGGATGTCCAATTTTCCCAGCATCATTTATTGAAGAGGCAATCTTTTCCCCAATGTATGTTCTTGGTGCCTTGTTGAAGGTCAGTTGGCTATAGGTATATGGGTTGATTTCTGGGTTCTCTATTCTGTTCCACTGGTCCGTGTGTCTGTTTTTATGCCAGTACCATGCTGCTTTGGTTACTATAGCTTTGTAGTGTAATTTGAAGTCTGGGAGTGTTATACCTCCAGCTTTATTATTATTATTTTTTTTTGCCCAAGATTGCTTTGGCTATTTGAGGTCTTTTGTTATTCCATGTGAATGTTAGGATTGTTTTTTTCTAATTCTATGAAGAATGTCATTGGTATTTTGATGGAGATTGCATTGAATCTGTAGATCACTTTGAGTATTATGGACATTTTCACGATATTAATTTAACGTTTGGTTTTCCTGGGATCTCAGCTGAAATTGCATCATCTTTGGTGAGATTTCTTTACTCTGCATAGACTGAAACTCCAGATTCTCCTTGCACTGCACAAGCTCTGAAATTATCATTTAACGTTCCTCTCTATGGTGTGCAACTTTTAGGCCTCATCGTATCTAGTCCTATACTTTGTAGCCAAACCTTAGTTGAGTATTAGTGATGTGTCCCTATGCAGGTTCTGCCCTCCTCCTTCCTGAGCAGCTCTGTCATCTCTGAACCTTGCCTAGAAGATTCCAGCTGCATCTGGAGCCTAGAAATCTACTCTGTGTCTCATCAACTCAGCAAGACTACTTCTAGGTGTGAGCTCTTCTTCCTGCTCAGCCACAAGAAAAAAATCTCTAGGCAGAAATGGACAATGGGTCACTGTTTGTCCACCCTTGGTTTCCTCACCTGCACAGTATAAAATGCTGCCACCTGACAAACAGGACCCACGTGAGGATAAAGAAGACTGCACTTCTGAAGGTATCAGCCAGGCCTGGCATTTAGAAAACACAGATGCTCCCTGACTTACGATGGGGCTGCGTCCTGATGAAGCCATCATAAGTAAAGACTATTGTAAGCCAGAAATGCACTTAATATCCCAATGAACGTATCGCAAAGTTGAAAAATTGTAAGTCAAACTGTGGTAAGTAGGGGACATTGGTACTGACTAAGAAGGGGGGCAACAGTTTGGGTGGATGTGTGGCCACGTGCTGTGCCTCCTGTGGGTGCTGGGTGGACTCAAAGATGGTAGGCTCATGTGGCTCCCCCATGTCCAGCTCCTATGTCACCCCGAGCTGCAGGTGCATACACAGCTGCCCACCTTGTCTTGGATCTAGGTGTCTAGTAGGAAGCTCAAGCTCAGGAACTAACAGAATCCATGACCTTGCCCTCAAAACCTGTGTACCCCTGGTTAATAGCGGGTACACAGGTCCAATAAGTGTTGACTGACCTTAAAATAAAATCCACATTCCTTACCAGGGCCTGTGACCTGGGACTCAAAGTGAGGTCTCCAGTCCCACTGCCGCTGGGCATCTCCTGAGCTTGTTAGAAAAGCAGATGCTCAGGCCCTGGGATCAGAGGCTGCATTTGAACAAGATCATGGCAATTCTGTATGTGGAACTGGAGTCGCGACCCCCTGTTTCCTCCTTCTTGGGGTCACTTTCCTGCTGGTGCATGTCCCAGTCCTGGAGCTCTGAGCTTCTCCTGGGGCCTTTGTATCTGGACCTCTTGCTCTCTTCATCCACAGGGTGCAGTTGGGGCACAGCATTGGGTGGTATGGAAGCTGAGACCAGCTGCTCCTGACTGGATCCCCTTCTGTGTGATGCAAAGTGAGCTCTGAGTTTGCTTGGTGTCTGGCTGGGCCAATTTAGCATCCATGAGAGACAGCCCTGGGCTTAGGTCTGGGTGGACACGTCTCCCACTCCAGTGAGTGGGTCCCCACATTGGCCCTTTCCATGATAATCCGGCAGATCCACATAAGGATATTATTCATGTTTTGTATCAGTGAAGCAATACTCTTAGGCTCATAGATTCTGAATATGTTGGTATGAAGTCACAGAATATTAGAGCTGAAAGCAAACTTAGATATTTATTGAGTTCAAAAATGATGAAAGGAGAAGGAAAGAGTAAAGGTTTATTCAATAAAAGAATAATGTGCCCGCCACCTGCCCCCCAACCCCGACGCCGAAGGACTGCGCACCCGCCACCACCCACCTCTTGGTGCTCCCATGATCGCCCGGTGCCTTTCAGCTGTGCAAGGCCTCCACAGGCTCCCAAACTGGAGGTGGAGATTCGGCAGAAAACACATACCCTATGGGGCCGCCACTGCATGATCCAGCACCCAGAGCCAGAGCGCATGGAACAGATAGAAGTTCTACATGGGAAGTGAGGCTCAAAAGAGATCACACACCCTGCGGTACCAAGATCCAGCATCCCAGTAGAGTCCAAGCTGACCAGAGGGGAGGCTCCCCGGAGAGGCCCAAGACTGGAGGCAAACACACACACAAGACACTGGAGGCCAACTGAGCATTCACAGAGGTAGCCATACCAAATTGACAAACACAGCCTCACCTTAGATAGTCAAACAGGGTCAAACGTGTGCACTGTGAATCCCCCTGCCCAAATGAATAAAAATCAAAAAAAAAGATAACAGAAATACAAAAAAAACAAGAAAGTACACAACCAAAAGTTAATAAATCTCAAACTCTAGATCATATAGAACAAGAAGCCCTTGAAATGAAAGACAAGGAATTTCGAGTGATAATTCTAAAGAAACTGAATGAGATACAAGAAAACTCAGCTAGACATCATGATGAAATGAGGAACAGTATACAGGACCTGAAAGAGGAAATGTACATGGAAATCAATATTCTAAAAAAAAAATGTAGCAGAACTTGCTGAAGTGAAGAAATTATTCAGCGAAATAAAAAACACAATGGAGAGTTTAACCAGCAGGCTTGCGGAAGTTGAAGAGAGAACCTCTGAACTTGAAGATGGGCTGTATTAAATAACACAAGCAGACATGAAAAAAGAAAAAAGAACCAAAGACATTGAAGAAAACTTGAGAGAGATACTAGACAACATTAAGCGCTCAAGTATCCAAGTCATGGGCATCTCAGAAGGGGAGGAAAAAGGAGATTGTATTGAAAACATATTCAACAAAATAGTGGCAGAAAACTTCCCAGGCATAGGAAAAATCACAGATCTTCAGATCCAGGAAGCTCAATGATCCCCAAACGTGTTCAACCCAAAAAGTAAACGTGTTCAACCCAAAAAGTTCTTCTCCAAGATATGTTATAGTCAAATTGGCAAAACTCAAAGACAAAGAGAGAATCTTAAAAGCCACAAGACAGAAGCGTCAAATCACCTATACGGGAGCCCCAATCAGACTAACATCTGACTTTTCATCACAAACCCTAAAACCTAGAAAGGAATGGGAGGATATATTCAAAATACTAAAAGACAAAGATTGCCAGCCAAGAATACTCTACCCTGCAAGGCTGTATTTCTGAAATGAAGAGCAAATAGTATACTTCTCAGACAAACAAAAACTGTGGGAATTCACCACCACAAGACCACCCTTACAAGAAATTGTCAAGGGAGTACTGGGTTTGGTTCCTGAAAAATAACTACCACTGCCATAATGACCCAAGAAAAATCAAAATCCACTCGTATAATAAAAATGACAATCATGAAAAGAAAACAAACAAACAAAAGGGCTATCTACATCCTAAGGAACCAACAAACACAGAAAACAAACAGCAAAGCAGAAAGCAAGGAACAAAAGACACCAAAGACAACCAAACAACCAACAAAATGCTGGGAATAAATCATCACCTTTCAATATCAACTCTTAATGTAAAAGGTTTAAATTCCCCAATCAAAAGACACAGACTGGCTGACTGGATTAGAAAGGAGGACCCAACTATATGCTGCCTACAAGAGACCCACCTCACCCATAAAGACTCACATAGACTAAGAGTGAAAGGATGGAAAAAGATCTTCCATGCAAACAGAAAAGAAAAACGAGCTGGAGTAGCTATTCTCATATCAGACAAAATAGACTTTAAACTAAAAACCATAAAAAGAGACAATGAGGGTCACTACATAATGATAAAAGGACTGATGCATCAAGAAGACATAACAATCATAAATATGTATGCACCCAATGTTGGAGCACCCAGATTTATAAAACAAACTATATTAGACCGAAAAAAAAAAAACGAAATAGACACTAATACCATAATAGCAGGGGAC
>NW_007737621.1:0-1116 GCF_000696425.1 Galeopterus variegatus | reverse complement strand
GAAATAGACACTAATACCATAATAGCAGGGGACCTGAACACCCCACTGTCAATATTGGACAGATCAACTAGGCAAAGAATCAGCAGAGAAACACAAGATCTTAACAATACTCTAGACCAATTGGACTTGGCAGATATCTACAGAACATTCCATCCAACAACCACAGAATATTCATTCTTCTCATCAGCACATTGATCATTCTCCACAATAGACCACATATTAGGACACAAATCAAGTCTCAACAAATTCAAAAAAATTGGAATTATCCCATGTATTTTGTCAGACCATGATGGATTAAAACTAGAAATCAATAACAAACGAAACTCTGGAAACTATACAAACACATGGAAATTAAACAGCATTCTACTTAATGACTTATGGGTCCAAGAAGAAATCAAGCAGGAAATCAAAAAATTTATTGAAACTAATGAAAATAATGATACATCATACCAAAACCTGTGGGATACTGCAAAAGCAGTATTACGGGGGAAATATATTGCATTAAATGCTCTCCTCAGAAGAATGGAAAGATGGCAAGTGAACAACCTAACACTTCACCTTAAAGAACTAGAAAAACAAGAACAATCCAAACCCAAAGTTAGCAGATGGAAAGAAATCATTAAGATCAGAGCAGAACTTAATGAAATTGAAACCTAAAAAACAATACAAAGGATCAATGAATCAAAAAGTTGGTTTTTTGACAAAATAAACAAAATTGACAAACCATTAGCATGGCTAACAAAAAAAGAGAGAGAAGATTCAAATAACAAAAATTAGAAATGAAAAAGGCGATATTACAACTGATTCATCTGAAATACAAGGAATCATTCAAGACTACTATAAACAACTATACACCAACAAATTTGAAAATCTAGAGGAAATGGATAAATTTTGGGGCACACACAAGCTCCCAAAACTGAACCAGGAAGACGTAGAAAATTTGAACAGACCAATTACAATAAAGGAGATTGAAGATGTTATCAGAATGTTCCCAACAAAGAAATGCCCAGGACCAGATGGATTCACAGCAGAATTTTACCAAATATTCAAAGAGGAATTCTTTACAAACTATTCCAAAAGATTGAATCAGACACAAATCTCCCAAACTCATTCTAT
>NW_007737620.1:49750-51296 GCF_000696425.1 Galeopterus variegatus | reverse complement strand
CCTGTACCTCACCCTGCACCTCACCCTGCACCTCACCTGTACCTCACCCTGCACCTCACCCGTACCTCACCTGCACCACACCCATACCTCACCCTGCACCTCACCCTGCACCTCACCCTACACCTCACCCTACACCTCACCCTGCACCACACCCATACCTCACCCTGCACCTCACCCGTACCTCACCCTGCAACACACCCATACCTCACCCGTACCTCACCCTGCACCTCACCCGTACCTCACCCTGCACCACACCCATACCACACCCATACCTCACCCTGCACCTCACCCATACCTCACCCGCACCTCACCCTTGCACCTCACCACCTCACCCTGCACCTCACCCGTACCTCACCCTGCAACACACCCATACCTCACCCGTACCTCACCCTGCACCTCACCCGTACCTCACCCTGCAACACACCCATACCTCACCCGTACCTCACCCTGCACCTCAACCTGCACCTCACCCTACACCTCACCTGTACCTCAACCTACACCTCACCTGTACCTCAACCTACACCTCCCCCATGCCTCACCTTACACCTCACCTCTACCTCACCCTGCACCTCACTCGTACCTCACCCTGCACCTCACCCTGTGCCTTGACCTGTAGCTCCATCTCCAGCACATCTGGTTTCTGTGTTCTTCTCCTGTCTTCTTCAGTGCAGGACTCCATTGTCTTTGAGTGATGTTTTTTCCTGATCTCTCCACCCTGCAGTGACAGAATTAAGAGTCCTGTGTCCAAAGTTTTCAAAACACAGTTTACACTTCTTTTCTATTTTATGTCTACTTCAATATCTGTTTTTCTATTATGTATAATTTTATAAGGCCACTACATAATTTATAGTGCTTTCTCTACTATTTTTTGTGTGATTTCATGTATTGCACTTTGATTCCTTTAAAATGTAGGGTTGTGATGCTCCTGAGGAGCCAGCTCAGAGCCTGGCTTTCCCATTGATCAATAAATGCGATTTGGGGGCCGGCCCGGTGGCACACTCGGTAGAGTGCGGTGCTTGGGAGCGTGGTGGTGCTCCCGCCGAGGGTTTGGATCCCATATAGAGACCGGTCCGCTCACTGGCTGAGCAAGGTTCAGGCGCGACACCGAGGGTCGCGATCCCGTTACTGGTCACGAAAAAAGACAAAAAGGGAAAAAAATAAAAATAAAAATAAATAAATGCGATTTGGGAGGACTCCACCCTCCTGTGCTTGAGGGGGAGGGACAAGAAAATGCAAAGGAGAGAGAGACAGAGAGAGACACAGAGAGGGAGATGGAGGTGGACCTGGGACAGAGAGACAGAGAGACAGAGAATTTTGAAGGTGTGGGGAGAGCCCAAGAGAGGATTGGTCACACCGCTGGACGCACGGCAGCTCCTCTGTGGAAAGTCTCCGAGCAGATGAGACCTGTCCTGGGGTTACTTAGCATCAGTACCACTACATATGGTAATAGGGAGGCTCTGTTTTATTTTCAACATGAGGGAATGCGTGTTCAATACTAGGAATATTATGTACACTCAACATTAAGTCTATATGTAACTTTTAATGA
>NW_007737620.1:47571-48169 GCF_000696425.1 Galeopterus variegatus | reverse complement strand
TGCAAAGCATAATTTCGCTGAGATTTCTCTTAACATTTTTGTCACTTTTGCAACCTTGCAGCTGACCAGACAGGGATGTTGTTTATAGGAGATGCTGTTCTGCAGGTCAGTATTTTAACCTTTAATCCTTAACTTTATTGCATTTTTATTTTAAAGTAATATTAATTAATTATCCTCAAAAATCTTACTTTGTCATCTGTTCAGGTTAATGGCATTAATGTAGAAAATGCAACCCATGAAGAAGTGGTAAGTATATTACATTTCATAGTTTTGTTCTGTTTATTAGATATTCATTTACTCTAAATATTTTTGTCTACAAGTTCATTTCATTAAGTGTATTCATAGACACAGAGTCTTAGAATTGCAAAGGAAAGCTTAAAAGATTTATTAATCATGTCACAAAAGGACCTTTATGAAGTGCCGGTTGTGTCACGAGCTGTATGGTGTACTTTATAGACATCAGCATCACGGATCTCCACAATCGTGGTGTAAGATACATGCTGTCTTGCCCACTTTAAAAATGAGGGCACTGACACTCAGGGAATGCCTGACTCACTTGGAGCGTCATCGCAGTGCTAAAAGTAGATTCTGCCAAGGT
>NW_007737620.1:39335-45775 GCF_000696425.1 Galeopterus variegatus | reverse complement strand
ATGAATCATAATGACTCTACTTCTTTGGAAAAGCTTTATTACTTTAAGTTGATAAAAACATATATATATATATATATATATATATACACACACACACACACACACACACACATATGCATTAATGCGTAATTCCCTTTTTGATGCATCTGTGTATTTTCATCTACGTTGGCATGTGGTGTCGTAGCAGGTATAGTAGACAGTAAACTGTCCATAAGTTCACTGGGCAAGTTCTGAGACGTGTCGCCATTCAGAGGAAAAGCAAAATCGATGACGGTCATCCCTCAGTTTGACATCTGTGTACGGAGGTCAGGGAGGTCTCAGGACAAGGGGGCCACAGAGCTGCTGCTTCCCATGGGGCATCCTCCCCGCTCTGCCCACACCTGGTCCTGATGTGTGAACGTGGGTCCAGTCCCCACCCATCAGAGCTGAGAGCTCTGGGAACTGCTCAGCTGCCTCCACAGGCAAAACTCAAAACAACAGTCCAATCAGGGCTAGAACACGGTCTGTATTCTGTCTTTAATGACCCCAGGGGATCTCAGGAGAAATTTTATGGAATTTCATTTTCTGTAACATAGTTAGAAGTTTAAAAAAAAGTATCTCAAATGACAAATAAAGATGTTGTAGTAGAAAATTACTTCTAGCATAATATTGCAGTCTACGTTCTTAGGTACTATGAAAACCACTAATAAAAATGGCTGTAATTGATAAAAATACACTAATTTCTTACATGGAGCCTCCTTTTTAAATTTAAGTTAGTCGTTTTTTAAAACATTTTAGTCATCTCTAGCAGTTTTTGTTATCATTAAGATCTTGTGACAGATACTACCTTTTCAGGTCAAGTGATTTTGAACTTAACTCTTAGAAGTAAAGTTGATATATTGTATTTTTAAAAAATAGTGTGGACAGTTAGAGCAGAAAGGAACCTTCTGGATCATCTCTTCCAAGCAGCAGCTCAAGGCTGCAGTCCCCATTCACGGAAACTCTCTCTGACGCTTCACTCAGTAGTTCACGAGGCAGCTTATTTTGTGTTAACAGCTACCTTTGTCAGACGGTTTTCCTAACACGGAGCTCAAGCACGCTTTCCTGCTACTGCAGATCATGCACTTAACAAATATTCACGGAACTTCTATCATGCTTAATGCTAAAACAGGATATCACGTCATAAATGGACAAGCCCTCTGCCCTCAAGGGTGTGGTTGACAAGGGAATAATAAATTGCATTTAAAAGCTATAATAAAATTGGAAACATAAGCTGCTTTAGAAGAGGTCCATGTGCATCACGGTGGGGGCTGAAGGAGGAGCCGTTCTCCAGGCTGGTTCTGTCCGCTGCTGCATCCTGGAGGCTGGAGGGTCTCTTCCTCACGTCTTCTCCGGGTTAATTGTCAAAGTTCTCTTAGTCACTGCTCATAGGAGAAAGTGTCCAGAAGTGCCATCCTCATGAACTGGCAGGAGATGATACAGCAGTCTTTCCACCTTGGGAGGTTCGTTAGTTCTAGGTAGAGAAGCAGGTGAAAGTAACTAGATTAGAAAGGTAGGTAGCTAGGTAGATGGACAGACAGATAGATATGCAGATAAGACAGATGAACATAGATAGAAAAACTAATTAACTGAGCAAACCACAATAATTTCTTATTCACTAGTTGGAAAGTTGTTGGGGGGTGATTCTCAATACCTGATGCATGTTATGACCACCTGGCACCCCTCAGCGATTTCAGTAGATACCACTGGTTGAGCACCACTTCTCACCAATTCACTAATTCCCAGACCTCTGTTAGCAGGGTCTGAGTTTGTAGGAATCTGAAACAAAACTCTAATAAGGCCGTAGGTGTGGTCTGCAGGACAGGCTTAGCCGTGCCATGGAGTTTTGTGCGTGCCCTCACTGCATCCATTAGAGCCAGGGCAAGCCTGATTTTGTATGAACCTCTCCGATCTGATGATAGAGATGCAATGTCCAGCTTCTGTGCTTTCATGGGGCAGATAACACTCAAGACTGGATGGACAGTTTTGTTGTGTCATGCCTTGTTTTCACATGGTCAAGCATCCAGGCCTTACCAGAGCTCAGTAACCAGTTCAGAGCTCTTTCAACAAGAGAAAATTTATGAGCAGAAGGTGACAAGTCTTTATTCCAAAACCCAAAAGTGTGGTTATCCCATCAGGCTCCTCCAGAAGCTGCATCAAGTAATTGTTCTGTCTTCCAGAATTGCGTGAGCACCTGGGCCTTGTGTCACGTGGCTGAAGTGCTGGAGAGCTTGCACAGGACAGCAGAAATGTGCTGCAGAGGCTTCTCCAAATTGGTAACGTGGTAGATTATAGATAAATGTGAAACACAGCGTGACCAAGTGTGGTGTGTGTTTCCACCAGGATCCAAAGAGAGCCTCGGGAGTTTCATTGCTTTCCAGCTGCAGGGGTGCGTTGTGCAGTGACTGGTCCTCAACTTGGAAAAAATGCTCAACATACCCCAGACCAACAGACACAAAACTTCACTGAGGTTGCAGCCTCATCCATATTTGTAGGGTTGTTTCTCACTCTTTGGCATATCTTTGTCTTGCCAGATTCTGCAGGGCATTGCCTAATTTTGTTTTGCCCTAAGTTGAATCAACATGATTTCAACAGTGTACAAAACCAGCCCACTGCCCTGTGGGTGGTGAGATGCTCCACTTTCCTGTAGACTGGGAATGACAGATAACCAGCTAGACCCAGTGCAAGAGAGTCAGGATATGCTGCTGCCATTTGAAGGCGAACTGCTTCGGGTGCTGTTTGGTAACAGACAGAAGCTACACAAGGGTAAAGTATTGGCTGTTTCTGTACTTGTATGCCAAGTACCAGGAACGTTTATTTGCTCCAGGAAAAGAATACATCCTGGTCCGCAGTTGTAATTGGAATCCCAGCTATTGCAACCCACCATAAAGCTCTGCCATTGCTGTTGATTTGCACCCTGCCTGAGCAGCACAGACAAGTGAGGGGAATGTGGTGAAAGCCACCCCTCCACATCCTGCAGGTCCCTCATGCAACGTGGCCTTGACTTTCTGTTTTTTGAGGGAGAAGCCATTTCAGGGGTGCCCACTTCCCCTTCTCACCACGAGAGGTGTGAACCCACGGATCAGTAGACCCACAGGAGACGGCACCAGTTAGTGAATATTCTACTCTATTCAGAAGAGGAAAAATAACCACAGGGTGTGCTCTGGCCACTGGGAGAACGTGGGGTGGGTGTCAGGCAGAGCAACTGCCACCTGACCCACCTCAAGATCAGGTTCCAATTGCTGGGCATAGGGGGCATTGTTCTCAGGATGCACAGTCTCTGGTAAAGTGTCCTGGGTCCTCTCAGAGGTTAACCGGAAAATTTACAGTAAGAGGTTTGGCAGTTCTACCTCCATCAGACTTGAACCCCATCCATTCAAGGGGCTGTCGATCTGTGAACTGATTGTTCTTGAAATGGCCTGAGAGTCAAGGACTCTATGCTGTGATAACAAGTCCCATCTCTGTCCACCTGGCCTGGAGAGTTTTCACTAATACAGATCGATTGTGACTGTGATGTATTCCTCATCCATGTCAATCCTCCAGGATCAATGAGCCATGGTCAGACCATCGGCCCTGCGGCCCATGAAAGGAACCAAACTGCCATGTGTGGTGGTCGATGCCACTGCCTGGGTGGGGCTCTCCGGGGTCCCATGGTCTGCTCGGGTCCAGTGGCAGCATAGCCCAGCACCATCCCTGGCCAACAGGACGCTGTACAGTAGTCCGTCCAGGTGCTGATGCTCTCCTTACCCGGGCTTGTCCCATCCTCGTGTCAAAGGCATCCTCTGGACAGTCTGGAGGAGCAGGTGCAGGTTCAGCCAGGCAGATGGGCAGCCAGGCACCTGCTTCCATGNGTCTGGAGGAGCAGGTGCAGGTTCAGCCAGGCAGATGGGCAGCCAGGCACCTGCTTCCATGACCCTGTGAGCTCCTTCTAGGATGGCACACCAAGGGCATTCAAGCAACTCACCCCATGTAATGTGGCCACCGTGCGTCCTGATTTCCATCAACCAGCCAACGAAAAACTGGAATCCCTCTCAACTGCTGGAACTAACAAACTGAATGCAGAATCTCTGGTCATTGCACCTCATCAGTAAATCTGGCCCAGTCCAGCAGAAGGTTTCACAGCCACCACACACACGCTCACACTCAGCCGCAGGTTTCTGCTGTCACAGAGCCACTGCACTGCTGCAGTACTTTTCATGTGCATGGATAGCTCTTCTGGAGTCAGACTCTAAACCAAGATTGGAAGCAACTTGAGAGACTGGGAATAAGGGGATGAGGTGGGGGTGGGTCTTGAGGACAATCAGTATTTCCTGCCAGGTTATTGCCTCAGAAGACATTGTTCAGGATACTCAGGAAAGGGGAAATTAGCCACAGACAGGAAAGGAAGGGAAAGGGAGTCAGTAGGATTTGAAAATGCAAGGTCTACGGCTGCTCTGGAATCTGCTCCCTCCTTATCTTTGCCAATTAAGCCATGACTGAAAAACGTGAGACCCACTGAGGCCACAGATCCAATTATTCAGCCACCTGTAATATCAGACATTGGGTTGGGCATTCACAAGAGATAAGGGATCATTTCAGGGGACTCATGAAGCTCTCTAGTTCTCCACCCATGGCTTAAAGTGGAATTATTAATCCTGAGCTTTGTCCTTTTCTATCTGCTAGTTCTCCAATGCATCATAAGCAGCTCACCTACTCTGTTCCAACATCTAAACTCCATCTCTTAGAATTTGATCAGGAGTTTCCAGGCATGACAGTTTAAAATGGGAGTAAAGAGGTTTTCAGCATGTTGGGATTGTTGGATGCAAAGGTCAGGGTATCTGCCATCAAAATCAGTATTCAAAAACTGAAGTAGTCAGTTCTTAAGGACAAGCCACTCAGGGACCTGCAGTCTGCAGTGGTGAAGCCGTGGTCCTCAGGCATGCTGGCAGCCTCTATATGGATCTGTCCACCCAACAGTCCTCTCACCTGACTTCAGATACTGTCAACCTCTTCAACTTTCAAATCCTACATGAGTTTCTTTCAGCAAACACTAACCCTGACATGTATGACAAAGGATTTGGGGAAACATAGTACCTGGTATCTCTGTTCACTTATAGAAGGAAAATGAAGGGTTCTTGAGTTGCTAACAGGCAATCCAGCACAAATTAAAAGTAGAATTGATAAGAAATAGACAGATCTAGCAAGCAGGAAATCAGGAAGGACATAGTTCAGTCCAACAGCACCATCAATAACGTGGGTCTGATGGACATCCATAGACCACTTCATCCAGAGACAGCAGAACACACACTCTTTGCAAGCTACTGTGGAAGATGCACCAAGATAGACCACATTCTGGGCCATAAAACCCAAACTAGTAAAATTAAGATAGTAAGGAGTATGCAATTTCTTCTCTCAGACTGCAGTGGAATTAAACTGGAAATCAGTAACAGAGAGATGCTGGAATGTTCTGAAGTATTTGGAGATTAAACCATACACTTCTAAATAACACAGAGATAAAATAAATCACAAGAGAAGTTTTAAAATATTGTGAGCTAAGAGAAAAGAAAAGAACAACTTACCAAAATGTGTGGGATGCAGTGACAGCAGCACCTGAAGAGAGGTTCACAGCATTGAATGCATGTGTCAGAAAAAATAAATATCTAAAACCAATTATGTAAGGTCCCACCTTAGGAAACTAGAAGAGCAAATTAGATCTGGAGTAAACAGAAGAAAAGAAATAATAAAAATCATCTAAGTAGTCAATGACTGAAAATAGAAAATCAATAAAAAGAAACCAATGTGAAAAGACTATACAATTCCCAGTATGTGACACTCTGGAACAGGCAACACTAGGGAGACAGTGAAAAGACCACTGGATGCAGGTTTTGGGGGGAGTATGAACAGCTGGACACAGGATTTTTAGGGTTGTAAAACTTCTCTGTATGATACCGCAATGGTGGATACATGTCATCATACCTCTTTCTAAACCCATAGAATGTACAAAACCAACAGTGAACCCCAATGAAAAACTATGGAATTTTTGTGACAATGACATGTCAATGTAGGTTCATCAATTGTAACAAGTGCACCACTTTGGTGTAGGATGTTGATGGAGGAGGAGGTATATGGGGGATCTCTATAGTGTCTGCTCAACTTTGCTGCAAGCCTAAAGCTTCTCTAAAAATAAAAAAGTGCTTAAAAATACGATCGAGTAAGACACTAGGGAACACTGGACATTGTCTCTGCACAAGAAAAAGTCACTGAACTAAAATGTTTAATTAAATTGTTTTTATGAGTGTGCAGGCATGCATGTGTATATATGAACGTGCGTGTACATGTGTGTGTTGTATGTTTATGTGTGTGTATCCATATGCATGCATGCGCATCTGTCATCTATGTGTGCATCCGTGGGTGAGTGTATGTGTATACTTGTGTTTTTGTGT
>NW_007737620.1:36189-38925 GCF_000696425.1 Galeopterus variegatus | reverse complement strand
CTTAAAAATACGATCGAGTAAGACACTAGGGAACACTGGACATTGTCTCTGCACAAGAAAAGTCACTGACCTAAAATGTTTAATTAAATTGTTTTTATGAGTGTGCAGGCATGCATGTGTATATATGAATGTGCGTGTACATGTGTGTGTTGTATGTTTATGTGTGTGTATCCATATGCATGCATGTGCATCTGTCATCTATGTGTGCATCCGTGGGTGATTGTATGTGTATACTTGTGTTTTTTTGTGTGTATGTGTATGTGTGCACGCATAGGCATCTGTGTGGGTGTGTCTGTACCTGTGTGTGTCTGCATGTGTGTACGTGTGTGTGTTGTGTGTTTATGTGTGTGTATCCATATGCATGCATGTGCATCTGTCATCTACGTGTGCGTCCTTGGGTGAGTGTATGTGTATACTTGTGTTTTTTTGTGTGTGTGTGTATGTGTGCACGCATAGGCATCTGTGTGGGTGTGTCTGCACCTGTGTGTATCTGCATGTGTGTGCGTGTGTGCCTGTGTACGTGTGTGTTCCAGAGCGGACTGGCAGGGTCTGCAGTCTGTGATGCCCAGACCTACTTCTTCAGATAACATAAAGAAATAGAGTCATATTAATAAACTTCAGAAGACAGAGAGTGGTCACCATGGCCAGAGCAGCCATTTTGTGGAGCCTTATGAGCTACTGTGTCCATCAGCACAGGCTTCCTGGACCAGGTTTCTGCTGTGTCCTTGTTAAAGCACAACTGTGCTCCTGTACTTCCTTGTTGTTAAATACACCTTTCATGCATCATTAGCCTGAGTAAGACTTTCCAGTGGACCCTCTCCTGTGATTCTGTCTTCCTGTGACATACACGTCATTCTTTGTAGACTCTTTGTTAAAGATCAGTTAATTACATAATGTAAGTGATGTTCCTGATGCTACGTTATCTTATGACACAATCAACACTCAAACCCAGCTGTCTGTGAGGACCCAGAACCATTCCTATGTTTTCTCTAAGCCCTCTTCCTTCTTAGCCTCCTGGGCAGAAGAACTGAACAAAGAAGGGTTTTTTGCATTTTGATTCTTCAAAATTGATTTATTTTCTTGAATTTCAATCCCTTCAGTAAATTCTTAATTCCCCCTGAGATGATTCCTAATCAAAAAGTTCTTTGCTAGAAGATAAACATCCCTACAAGAGTTTTTAACAGCATAAGAAAGCTATTATGCATCAGAACTAAGAACTGAAAACAAAAGTTTTATCAATTCTAGGTTATTTCCACTTTAATATATCCAATATACTAAACTCTTAAATATATCTATAGAATAATTGTTCAGATCTTAACACAAATGTAACCATTTGCCCTTATTTGCTAACCACGTAATGGAATGTTTTACACTTCGTGTGTAGTACCATCACGAATAAACCCCATATCTGGGTTTATAAAGGGCCTGTATTAGGGATCTTCAATGTTCTTCTACCAATCATATAGTCGTCTGAGTCCTGCTGAGGTAGTTACAGGCCGGGTTCTCTCGCGGATTCCGCTCATGTACTGTGTACAGGTGGAAGGGTGGAGCAACAAATCTCTTGTTCACATCATGCCCCATCCACTTCTATTATTGCAAATATTATTTAATGATAGCTGATGCATGGTTATGGCTGTATCAGAGAAACAGAGTTGGTGGGAGACACACTGGATGTGCGCGTGTGTGCAGGTGTGTTTGCGTGCACGCATGTGTGTGTGTGTGCACGCGCCTGTGTACGTATGCATGCATGAAGTATGCACGGGTGTGTGTGTAAAATATCTGCAGACCAGGACCTCAGCTGAAAACCCCTGGGGGAATATGGGATTTCTTCTTCCTTGGGGAAACGTCAGAGGTTTTTTTTAATCTCAAAGCTTTAACTGATTAACTTAGATCCCACCCTCATTATCTAGGGTGATCTGCTTTATTTAGGGGTGACTGATTGTAGATGTTAGCCACAACTATGACATACCTTCACAGAAACACCTAGACAGCCTTTGATGGAAAAACTGGGTAACGCCCGCCAGAGGACCCAGAAACTAGCCGTTATAGCCGATAATAAAATATGACATACTGTTGTAGGATAGTTAGTTTACAATTTGTGAAGCATTTTAAAAACTGCATTATCTTTGTTTGAATGGCATATGAAAAGGATCTGCTTCTTTGAGCTATAAACAAAATATAACAAGACTAGGAATAGAGATGAAAGCACTAGCAAGGTCATCTCCTACTGAAGAGTGGTGGCCGCGCAAGGGGACACTGAGCGGAAAACATAAATTCACTCGTCTAAGTGTAAAGAATGTGAAGCTGGGAACATCGGGAGTGCTGAGAGCTGCTTGAGAGCTTGCAATTATGCATGAAGAGCTGGGCGTTTTGCTTTTCCCTGGCGGTGCCTGCTCATGTTTTACTCGTCATCTCTCCGTGGGCAGGAGGACAGTAACCACACAGAGCGGGGAATGCACGCTGGGGAGTGAGGCACGCTTGATGCTGACAACTGTAGCTGTAGCTCGGTGGAAATGATCAAAGATGAACATGCTTTCTTAACGTCAAACAAAAGTCGCAGTAAAGCAAGTGGGGTGCAGAGCCTGCGACCAGTAATACGGCGTTGGCAGCTACTAAAGCAGGGACTGAGGCATGCAGGGGCAGATGTCGCCTTTAGGTAGAAGCCTGGATTTAGAATCAAACAAAGCAGACTTTCAGGAGCCAGCTGTGAAATACAAAAAGGCATTAGCTCAGTTC
>NW_007737620.1:33540-35279 GCF_000696425.1 Galeopterus variegatus | reverse complement strand
GCCCACAGGAGGCTCTCGATGGTGAGGGTGGGCACACTGCCCAGCGCTGAGGACGAACCTGATGGGTCGGCCACAGCCTGTCACCACCGGCGGATGAGAAGGTGCCACAAGGCGTGGAACCCCTTCTTGCCAGAGGGTGTGGCCGTAAATGCAGCCTTTTCTTCTTTTTGGGGGGGATGGATGGAGTGTGATGCCAAACACACAAGTTTCTGTCTGAGAGGTCTGGTGAGATTGTGTGTTTGGATTAAAGTTAGCAGGTTAACGACATAAAACATAAAGTCATGTGCATATTTTGAAAGGTGCCGTGAGATGCAGGTTTGAGAGAGCAAGGGCAGCACAGATCACACAGATTGTATGAAGCAAACAGCAAAAGGGTAAAGACAGAGAGAGCGAGCTAAGGGCACCTGCAGGGCCGCCACATCAGCAGCTCGCCACTGCATTCAGCTGCAGGCTGCTGAATTTCTGGCCAAATACCAATGGGTGTCTAATGCAGCGTCAAACTGAATAAATTAAGGCATCTCAACGTAATGTACATTAGATTAATTCTCCATATTAAAAAAGGGCTCTTCTATTGACTCAGAACCTCAGTGCCCTTCCTGCCAACACATACACTCACACAAGTATATGCCATTCACCAGAAATGCTTAAAACAGTGAGGCCANTGCAGGGCCGCCACATCAGCAGCTCGCCACTGCATTCAGCTGCAGGCTGCTGAATTTCTGGTCAAATACCAATGGGTGTCTAATGCAGCATCAAAGTGAATAAATTAAGGTATCTCAACATAATGTACATTAGATTAATTCTCCATATTAAAAAAGGGCTCTTCTATTGACTCAGAACCTCAGTGCTCTTCCTGACAACACATACACTCACACAAGTATATGCCATTCACCAGAAATGCTTAAAACAGTGAGGCCANCAACACATACACTCACACAAGTATATGCCATTCACCAGAAATGCTTAAAACAGTGAGGCCAAAGATTAATCATGAAAGGATAGAAATTTCAAGGTTCATGCAGATGAGACGGCTGAGCGCAAAGCATCTGGAGTCCACATGCACAAACTCCAGTGTCAACTCCAGCCTGTGTTGGGTGTGTTGCTCTGACAATGCGGAGCGCGTGGAGACTCGTGACCAGCCTGCACCCTCTTCCTCCACTGGAGCAGGAGGACCTGCTCTTGGACCGGGTCGAGAGAGGCGTCCAGATGACTCCACGTTTAGGACTGAGAAGAGGATTCCATTGAGGTGGCAGGTTTTGAGATGGGAAGTGTGGGCTGCAGATATAAAGGGGGATTGTGAGTGTCTGTGTGGTTTCGAGAGCCTGGAGATTGGAAGTGCCTGTGTACGAAGAGGGTGTCCACAGAGGGAGGGGTCTGAGGACTGCCCCTTATAGGACTCCAATGCTCAGAAGAAGGTTTCTGAGAGGTCAGTTTAGATAAGAGGTTGAGCATGCGGATTCATGTTAGAAAGTTAATGATTTATAAAATATTTATAAAATATACGCCAGGCAAGAGTGAGGATTTTCAGGAAGATGCATTTATTAAAGTCTGGGTCTGATGTATTATCTCAGTGCCATCAATAGGTTCCATATGAATACAGGTACTGGGTGTAAGTGCTGACGGAATACTGGCAGCAAGAAAAAAAAAAAACAGAACAAAACAAAACAAAAAATGTTACTAATTTTCATAGACACAGTTCTGTTTGTTATTAATGTAGTGTGTTTAAGTGGAAATGAGAT
>NW_007737620.1:29404-33160 GCF_000696425.1 Galeopterus variegatus | reverse complement strand
TCGTGACCAGCCTGCACCCTCTTCCTCCACTGGAGCAGGAGGACCTGCTCTTGGACCGGGTATGAGAGAGGCGTCCAGATGACTCCACATTTAGGACTGAGAAAAGGATTCCATTGAGGTGGCAGGTTTTGAGATGGGAAGTGTGGGCTGCAGATATAAAGGGGGATTGTGAGTGTCTGTGTGGTTTTGAGAGCCTGGAGATTGGAAGTGCCTGTGTACGAAGAGGGTGTCCACAGAGGGAGGGGTCTGAGGACTGCCCCTTATAGGACTCCAATGCTCAGAAGAAGGTTTCTGAGAGGTCAGTTTAGATAAGAGGTTGAGCATGCGGATTCATGTTAGAAAGTTAATGATTTATAAAATATTTATAAAATATACGCCAGGCAAGAGTGAGGATTTTCAGGAAGATGCATTTATTAAAGTCTGGGTCTGATGTATTATCTCAGTGCCATCAATAGGTTCCTTATGAATACAGGTACTGGGTGTAAGTGTTGACGGAATACTGGCAACAAGAAAAAAAAACAGAACAAAACAAAACAAAAAATGTTAATAATTTTCATAGACACAGTTCTGTTTGTTATTAATGTAGTGTGTTTAAGTGGAAATGAGATGTCATGTTCTGTGAAGGGCTACGGTGTAGTTTTGCCTCTGCGCAGGTAACAGAAGTTTTCTGCTTCTGGAACATCTCTGTTCCCACTCAGGCTGGTAGCACATGGCGTGAATGATGCTACAAGCTTATGCCAGAAGCCGAACCCATGGGCGATGAGAGCTCGGTCCTGCGACACTCGGGGAGGTTTTGAAGGACGCTAAAGTTAGAGTCAGGTATCTCATGTGTCACTTAAAAAAGGAGAGGCAATTGCCTTCAGCAGTTTTCTCTGGAACTCCCACAGCTGTATGTACATAGCTGGAGTTTCATGGTCGTTTGCCGGGTCAGCGTGTGTGGGCACTGCCTGTGCCACGGCCCTGCCAGCAGTGCAGGGGCAGCAGGAGCTCATGGCAGGTAACATGTTGATGCAAGGCTCAGAGGGCTCCATGGTGTGAACTGCTACTTGTTTTCTTAAATAACTTGCTGCTGATGGTGGCAGTCAGTAAAGATACTTTAACCATTTACAGTAAAATATTTTCTTTGTTTGAAGTGTCTTGGTTTTTAAAACTAAATTTAAGGGACTATTCATGAACTAAACCTTCCTTTTACTCAAGTAAGTTCATTTAAATGAAGCATTTAGAAATGTATATAGAACAGAGGTAAATTACTTTAAAGCAATTCTAACTGTATCTCTGATACATAGTTGGAGGAAAGAGGACAATTTAGTGGGATTCCAACTGTACACACCAGCCTTTCTCTATATTTCTAACAGGAGGAGAAGGTTGAAAAGGGGTTTGTGTGGTTGGCATCATCTCTCAGTGCCCCAATTCTGTGCTCAGCTTCTGTAAAGGAAAAACACCAAGAAAGAAAGAAGAATATAAATGACAATTTAATAAAAGATTGGTGCCTATTTCCAAATTATGCCTTTCTAGAGACAACTGTAAGCAGGGAGAAGTGGGTTATTTCAGGGGCTTACATTTACCCACAGCTGGGATTTTGCTGGACAGGGACAGCAGAGCCAGGGGGTAAGAGCACAAAGGTGTGCATGGTGAGGGCTGCAGTGACACGTCTGGAATTCACCCTGGACAGAGGGCAGTCAGCCTGCCGTGCGGCGACGGGGAGAGAGAGCTGCTTTCATCAGTGGGTAAGTCCCAATGGGTCAAAGACCTGTGCATGCAGGGGAACTGCCAGGTGCAAACTGGAAGACAGAAATGGTGGTTCAATGCTTGATTTAAAAACCGGACGATCGCAGATGTCCAGTGTAGGACCACGGAAGTGTTATGAAGGCAGAAGGACAAAAAGACTGTCAAGGAATGGACAGGCCACGGTAATGTGTGTCTGTGTGCATGTGAGAGTGTACGTAGGAGTGTATCTGTGTGTCTATATGTGTGTGTACACGTGTGTATGAGTGAGTGTGTGAGTGTATGTGTGTGTCAGTATGTGTGTATGTGTGTGAATGTGTATATATGTGCGAGTGCATCAGTGTGTATGTACGTGTGAGTGAGTGTATGTATGTGAAAATATGTGTGTGAGCATGTGAGTGTATGTATGTATACATGTGTGTTTGTATGTGTGAGTGTGAGTATGTGTGTGAGCATGTGTGTGAGTGAGTATATGTAGGTGTGAGCTTGTGGGTGTCTCTGTATATGTATGTGTGTGAGTGTGTGAGTGTATGTTTGTGTGAGTATGTGTGACTGTGTGTATGTGTGAGTATGTGTCTGAGCATGTGAGTGAGTGTATGTATATATGACTGAGAGGTGTGTGTGTGTGTGTATGTGTGAGTTGTGAATGACTGTGAGTGTATGTGTGTGTGTTTCTGTGCACACTTGCCCAGCACAAAACTCACATTCTTTGAAGAACGTGTGGAACATTCACAACAATTGTTCAGGCCACAAACGAAGCCAGCAGATGCACGGCACAGATTATATCCATTACACAAAAGCATAATTGCTCTTAAAACATTCCACATCTCTGGAAAGTTTAAAAATTGCTCTACATGTGTAAAAAGAAAAGCTACAGGAAAAAAATACAAAATACTAACCTAAAAAACACTTGTGATGGATAGTTCCAGGTGTCAACTTGACTAAATTAAGGACTACCTGGAAAGCGTTGCTTTGGATGTGCTTGTGAGGGTGTTCCCAGCAGAGATTAGCACGTGGACCCGGGTGGACCCGTGGGAAAGACCCACTCTCTAGATGGGTGGGAACCATCCAATCCCCTGGAGAGAACAAAAACAGAGGAAAAGGCGAGTCTCTCCGTTTCCACTGGTCTGGGATACGGTTTTCTCCCATGTGTGTGGACGTCAGAACTCCAGACCCCCAGTCTTGGATTCCAGCACTTACACCAGCGGCACCTCCAGCTCTCGGGCCTTTGTCCTTGGGCTGAGAATCACACCGTCGTCTTCCCTGGTTCTGAGACTGCGTGACTTGGACTGAGCCACGCTACTGGCATCCAGTTTGCAGACGGCGGTTGTGGGACTTCTCAGCCAATCCCCCTAATAAGTTCCTTGTCATATATGTATATACATACCCTACTGGTTCTGTCTCTCTGGAGAACCCTGACTAACAAATATTAAAAGACTTCATAACAAAATATATGAAAAACAACTAATTAGGGTCCAGGGGAAGATTAGTAGTTTTTAAATGCATTTATTAGAAAACAAGAAAGTAAGCAAAGAAAAATAGAACCAGTTTGTCACCTCAAGAATTTGCAGAAAAAGAAATAGAGTAACCTATTTTAAAAAAAAAGAAGGAAATAATAAAGATAAAGGTGTGAATTAATAAAAGAGAAAACACAGAGCAAAAGTAATTGAAGAGAAATTAATAATAACAAAAGTTATCCCAAGTTTATTTTTGTAAAAATACAACATACAGAAGCCTCTGAAAAGACTAGTGAGAAATATTAGTGAAAATATAAATGAGATTAAGATTGAAAAGGAAAGGCTTATAACAAAGATTTGAAATTCATGGACTTTATTGCAAGGCCATTTGTAATTGCTGCACAGAAAGATATCTTTTGAGAGTTATGTTCTGTAAGTCTGTGTCACAAGCATATGATAGTCAGAAAAGAGATACTGTTAAAACGGCTTCATAAACTGATGGAGTTTATGATGCTTGATTTAACCAAAATAAAGTTATTAAAACATATTTTATTAATTCAACTGTTAAAAAAAA
>NW_007737620.1:26707-28663 GCF_000696425.1 Galeopterus variegatus | reverse complement strand
AAAAAAAAGAAATTCAAGGACTAATTGACTCATGGAACATTCATAAAATGGGACCCTATGCATCTGTGAAAATGAGTTAGAAATACTTGAATGACATGGGATAAGCTGCAAGATGCATGTTTTAGGTAAAGAAAGCAATTCACCCGACATAGTCCATTTAAGCGAAATGTGGTAAATAAATGGGGTAAATATTCCGTACAGCGAATCAAACATTCCTGTGCAGACCTCTTCGTTGCCATGTGCTAAAGCATCTGCACATATGGTCGCTGAGTCAGAACTCACAGAAGTTGTAAATTCTGATAGATATAAACAAATTGTTCTTACAGAGAAGACATCCTCATAAATGCACACGCTGTTTCTGGAAAGACAGGGAGGGGTCCTAGAAGGGTTGTCTCTGAGATGTCACACGAGGGGTCTGACAGGTGGGAGAGACAGAGTTTTTCATTGCATATTTTAAAATTATTTCAGATGCTAAACTGTTCAGTGTGTTTTATTCTCAATTAAAACTTTTAACACTGCACTGTGTCCACATGCACAACCTCATGAAATGTCGTCCTCCACTCTGCTGGGAGGCCTCCCTGAGCAGGTCTAGCTTGTGAGACTCCATGCAGGGACCGCACTGGTGTCACAAAGCCTTGCCTTGGGCTGCAGGATTGTGTCCCTGCAAATTCATTTGTGGAAGCCTCAAACCCCTGTGCGATGGTATTAGGAGATAAAGACTTTGGGAAGTGATTGGGGTTAGATGAGGTCTTTAGAGCAGAGTCCTCATGATGAGAATTGTGTCCCCATAAGAAGAGACACCAGAGCAGCCTCTCTCTAACACGTGAGGACACAGTGAGAAGACGACCATCTGTGAACCAGGAAGGAGCCCTCACCAGGGACTGACCTTGATCTTGGGCTTCCAGCCTCCAAGAACTATGAGAATAAATCTCTCCTGTTCCTAATCCACCCAGCCTACGGTTATTTACTGTGCCTGCCCAAGCTGACTGGGACACCAGTTGGGTTGAATGCCTTGAGTGACATTTTAGAAGTGTGGGAAAAATTAATTTAGGAGTGGATTCCTTTCTAAAAAATGGACACACTTGGCTTACCGGTCAGCGTTTGGTGGCACGGCTGGCGGATGGAGGTAGGAAAGCAGCATCCTGTGTTGCTGTGGTCAGCACAGAACAGGTGGGCACCGTAATTAGAGATGCAGTCTGGAGGTGTGGGAGCCTCCAGGAAAGGGCCGCAATTACTGATCTTAATTGGCTGCAAAAAGCAATTATGTGTCGCCGTGTGGCGGGAAGGTGCTGCTGCGTACGCCAGGTGTGGGTCAGTGTCTCTCTTCCAGCACCTGCCAGTCTCGGGGATTTGAGGAGTAGAAATAGCTTTCAGGTCATTCGCTGAATGTATGACATTGATGGAAAGAACTCAGATGCTTTTTCATATACCACACGCATACTTTGAACTAGATAAAAAAGAAGACTGGTAATGAAGCAGATGCCCTTATCTCATTTGGGTATTTTTAAGTCCAAAAAATTAAGGCAAGGTGGACATTTGAGGTTGAAAAATAATAACACATTGAAGCTCAGCCCAGTCTTTAATTAAAAGTGCCTTAGTTTTTCAAGCCACTTTGCCTCACTCTTTACTGATGGTCCTGTCACCCCCAGACAGCATGAGCTTATGTGTGGGATAAGTACAGAGTCACATAAAGATGTTGGATAGGAGGTTTTAATGCCCCAGGCCCCATTCTCTCTCCGGAAAGGCTTGAAAAATTCATTGATAGGTTTAATTGCTTTGGTTGTATAGGCAGGTTAGTATGCACGTGTGTGGACAAATGCATGCACACACAGGCACACACATACACACACATGGACAAACACACATGTATACAGTGACTCATTCCAAGGAGAATTTAAAGCAAACTGAGATGGGGGCAGCCTGGCTGCCTTGTCTGAGGAGGAGAGCAGCCTGTTT
>NW_007737620.1:22282-26366 GCF_000696425.1 Galeopterus variegatus | reverse complement strand
ACACACAGGCACACACATACACACACATGGACAAACACACATGTATACAGTGACTCATTCCAAGGAGAATTTAAAGCAAACTGAGATGGGGGCAGCCTGGCTGCCTTGTCTGAGGAGGAGAGCAGCCTGTTTCGGGATGTGACTATCATGGAGTTTATGAGTCTCTCACTGTCCCTGTCCTGGTAATGCTGTTTATTTATTTATTATTTATTTATTTATTTATTTATTTATTTATTAAATTAAAGGGCATTGGGCTCTCAGGACAACTTGGGTGTTTGGGTGGTCATTCATGTACTAGGGCGTGGCAGCCAGTGTGGAGGGAGGGACAGCCCACACGACTGTCTTGTGACGAGGCCAATGTGGAGCGGGAGGCAGATGGTGGAAGCATGGTGCCCACACACAGAGCAGAGCTGCAGTAAATTCTGGACTCAGTGTCCCAGTCACATCTGCTGAAACTACGGCAACAAACATACTGTGCACGAAAAGCTGACTTCAGATTCTGTAAATGAGGAAACCGCGATCCAGGGGAGCGACTGAAACCGAGAGGAGGATCTGAGATTCCAGCAGAGAAGTGTGCACATCCTTTGCAAGTGATGCCCATTAACTTCCTGAGAATTAACGCGTCACATGAACCTTGAAATTAATATTTATGGTTTGTTGTGTAGTGGTAGCTCCGGTGGGCACGTGCTCTGCCGATGTCTGAAATAGCTGTTGGTGCTAATGAACTGATTTCTTGGGGGATTTTGTTTTCTGGTAGATTACGTGCAGAGTATGCAGACAGCCTGTCTCGTGGGTGGTGGATGACAGACCTCCACGGGTGCACACACACACGTGTGTAGATAACGTGCAGGCGTATGCACTTTCGGAGGTTATAGCTGTGTTTTCATTATCCCAGTTTAAGCCGACAAAGTTATCGGTGTTTCAAAAGTATGCAGCGATTTTATTTTTTAATTCTGTGTCTGGTTGTTTTGGCAACGTAGCTGTTTTTTGTCATGTCGACAGGTGCACCTTTTGAGAAATGCTGGTGATGAAGTCACCATCGCTGTCGAGTACCTCAGAGAAGCACCGTCGTTCCTGAAGCTCCCATTAGGTAAGCGGGACGGAGGAAATCCAAGGGTACAGGAGAATTCTCTCCCCTGCCGCGTCACTTATCCAAATGCTAGACATGGGTAGGAGCATAAGTCACTTCCTGGGCGTACATTCAGAGAAGACAGAAACAGATGGGCACTGCAGGCACTACAGGGTTGATGATGCCTAAGGCCATCTGCGCTTTAACACATACACAGACTTTTCTGAGAGGGACTGTCACCAGACGGCCACTTGTCAATTAATTAAGTATATGTTTTTTTCCTTCAAGTGAACTCACTGGCGTTGTATCTACCTGTACGCACACATGCACACATATACGCAAACGAAGTTTATATTTAAAATATCTATGTTGACCTGGGAAATCTTTAATGTGAAAAATGAAAATGATGGTAAATCTATACTATACTAAGTGGCTTCCATATTTTGATGCAGAGCTTGTAACCCTGCAATGAACTTGAATGGTGATCCAGTATGGAAGCGATAAACCCCAAATCTAGAAAAATGGTTTAATAAAAATAGTTATTGTGACCTTTACTTATTCTCTTCAGCTGTCATGTTTTTATGGAAGTTATGAAGTTATCGTTATTCTTTAGATTTAGCAGGTGGATCCTGGGCTCTGTCCCTGTGGGTGCTATCCCTGGTAACCACGGTGGGTCTCCAAGTCATCGTCCCAGCTCCCCAGGAGCTGACACACTCCGCACTGCTGGAGACTCAAACACGGTCGAGTCCAATACAGAAATGGGAATGTCCGCCTAATGGTTGTCAGTGCCCCGTTCTCATCTGGACTGGTTTCCCTCCTTTCTTCCATCCTTTCTCTCATGTCATAGGATGGCGCCCTTCCTCTCACATCCCTGTCTGCTTGTTTACTTTCTCTATGTCTCCTCTGTTAGTGTCCCCTGTGGTCTACGCCGGTCTTCCTGTCCCGACTTTCTCTGTGTCTCCTCTGTCAGCGTCCCCTGTGGTCTACGCCTGCCNACGCCTGCCTTCCTGTCCTGACGTTCTCTGTGTCTCCTCTGTCAGCGTCCCCTGTGGTCTATGCCTGCCTTCCTGGCCCGACGTTCTCTGTGTCTCCTCTGTTAGCGTCCCCTGTGGTCTACGCCAGCCTTCCTGTCCCGACGTTCTCTGTGTCTCCTCTGTCAGTGTCCCCTGTGGTCTACGCCTGCCTTCCTGTCCCGACGTTCTCTGGGTCTCCTCTGTCAGCGTCCCCTGTGGTCTACGCCTGCCTTCCTGTCCCGACTTTCTCTGTGTCTCCTCTGTCAGCGTCCCCTGTGGTCTACGCCTGCCTTCCTGTCCCGACGTTCTCTGTGTCTCCTCTGTCAGCGTCCCCTGTGGTCTACGCCTGCCTTCCTGTCCCGACGTTCTCTGTGTCTCCTCTGTCAGCGTCCCCTGTGGTCTACGCCTGCCTTCCTGTCCCGACGTTCTCTGTGTCTCCTCTGTTAGCGTCCCCTGTTGTCTACGCCTGCCTTCCTGTCCGGACCTTCTCTGTGTCTCCTCTGTTAGTGTCCCCTGTGGTCTACACCTGCCTTCCTGTCCCGACGTTCTCTGTGTCTCCTCTGTCAGGGTCCCCTGTAGTCTACGCCTGCCTTCCTGTCCCGACGTTCTCTGTGTCTCCTCTGTTAGCGTCCCCTGTGGTCTACGCCTGCCTTCCTGTCCCGACGTTCTCTGTGTCTCCTCTGTCAGAGTCCCCTGTGGTCTACGCCAGCCTTCCTGTCCCGACGTTCTCTGTGTCTCCTCTGTCAGTGTCCCCTGTGGTCTATGCCTGCCTTCCTGCCCTGCCACAATTGGTCAGGTCAGAGTTCTCAAGGCCACCGTGGTTGTTCAGTGATGATGTCACCTCAGGCTTCTCACTTGATAATGAGGGTCATTAGACACTTTGTCCTCCTTCTGTTTCATCTTGCTCAGTGACCCCAAGCAAATCGATGTTATCAATTCCATGTTTTCCCATCAGACCAGAACAGGATAACTGATATTTACTGGTCTTAGAAAAAAATGATATTCCTCCCTTGCTTTAAAATACATCTGTACAATTCCCACATGCACTGCCAGTAATGAAAGACCAGTCCCTCTGCTAGATGAAATGGCAGGGCAGTCGATAGAGAGGACCGCAGGGTTCTGGGGGTCAAGAATGAAGAACATTGAGGTTGTGTGTGCAGAAAGCTGAGGACTCCCAAAGTGCCAGACCATGGAAAATGTCAGAATCCGGCCACAAGTTCCAAGGGAAAGAAACATCACACTGCACTGTGGAACATCCCATGGGAATTTGGGAAGCTTTGCTGGGAATCTAGAAGGAAAGGAGTTGTGATAAAGGCACTGGAAATTTCTCAGAGCAACAGGGAAACTCCACGTTCCTGTGTTAGACGTCAGGATACACACACCTGAGGAGTGAGTTCACATGGGGGGTGCCAGAGGGCTCAGGGAGGGGCAGTGCTAGTGTTGGAGGATTCTGTAGCAGAGGTGACCTTGCAGGGTCAGAGAGGATGAAACTAAGACATCACAAAGAGTTGTGACGAAAAGAAAAAAAAAAAGAACATAGATTGAAAAAGAGAAGACACAAACAATTACATTGCATAATGTTGAATATGCTAATTATCCTGACTTGAGCATCACATATTGCACACAGGTATTGATAGTCAACTCTGTAGCCCACAGATATGTACGGTCAACTATGCTACAATTAAAAAGAAAATTAAGTAAGGAGAGAGCAATAGCACGTTTGATTTGGGTTTTCTAAGTTAATTTCAATACCCCTGATAGTCTCCTCTTCGTGACCAATCCCATAAATTCTCAGAGCCCAGTGAGTGGAGCCAGGAGCTCGTCTGAGAGGCTTGACTGGTGGAGGGGAAGGAACGGTCCCGAGGTTAGGATGCAACGTAGAGATTAGACTAAAGACGTGGAAATAGAGACTTTGACCCTGTTAATTGTGGACTTAACACTTTAACAATGAAGACGGACTAGGGAATGGCTGTTGTCTCTCAATTTTCTTTTCATTTTCAGA
>NW_007737620.1:20140-21527 GCF_000696425.1 Galeopterus variegatus | reverse complement strand
GGAAGGAACGGTCCCGAGGTTAGGATGCAACGTAGAGATTAGACTAAAGACGTGGAAATAGAAACTTTGACCCTGTTATTTGTGGACTTAACAATGAAGACGGACTAGGGAATGGCTGTTGTCTCTCAATTTTCTTTTCATTTTCAGAAAGACTGTCATAAGAAAGGTGATGGTAAGAAGTTTATCCTATGATATGGTTAGTTTTCTCCTTCCAGTCCCTAGTATTTTTTTATTTAAATTTTTTAAATTTATTATTAGCATATTTATCTTTACAAATCATGATATTTCTTTATGCCCTTTGTCCAACCTATCACTTCCCAAACCTCCTCCCTCCCAACTCTAATATCCTCATGTTTGTACTCTTCTTCTGAAAGTTCAACATATTGCTGTGGTCTTTTCTTCCTTCCTTCCTTCCTTCCTTCCTTCCTTCCTTCCTTCCTTCCTTCCTTCCTTCCTTGTTTCTTTCTTTCCTTTTCTTTTTTCCTTCCCTCCCTCCCTCCCTAGCACCCAGTTACAAGTGAGAACATGTGGTATTTCTGTTTCTTTGTCTGACTTATTTCACTTAACATAATTTTCCCCAGACTCATCCATGTTGCTACAAATAGCAGTATTTCATTCCTTTTTATGGCTGACTAGTATTCCATCATGTATATGTACCACGTTTTCCTTATCCAGTCATCTGTCGGTGGACATTTAGGTTGGTTCCATGTCTTGGCTATTGTAAACAGAGCTGCAGTGAACATGGGAGTGCAGGTATCTCTTCAACATGATGGTTTCCATTCCGTTGGATATACCCAGTAGTGGGATTGCTGGACCATATGGCAGTTCTATCTATAATTGTTTGAGAAACCTCTGTACTGTTTTCCATAATGGCTACACCAATTTACAGCCCCCCCAACAGTGTAGAAGGTTCTTCTTTCCCAGCATCCTCACCAGTGTTTGTTATTCTATCTTTTTAGCAATAGCCAGTCTAACTGGAGTGAGATGATATCTCAGTGTGGTTTTGATTTGCATTTCTCTGATGACTAGAGATGCTGAGGGATTAATATCCAGAATATACAAAGAACTCAGACAACTATACACTAAAAAACAATCCAATTAAAAAGTGGTCAAAGGAGATGAATAGATACTTTTCAAAGGAAGATGCACAAGTGGCAACAGGTGCATGAAAAAATGCGTCCTTGTCTTTTAAGACCGTGTGAACATCAGGCTTTGCTGGGGTTCACAGTGATTCCTTCAGCACAAAGTAAAAGGCCTGTGACAGTGCATGTTGAATGAAGGGTGGCTCTCATGTCATCGCACATGTTCAGCATGGCACACATAGGCGGTGTTCCATCTCCAGCATCATGCTGTGTCTACACTCTACCCACCTACCTCCCTGTACTTC
>NW_007737620.1:17987-19361 GCF_000696425.1 Galeopterus variegatus | reverse complement strand
GGTGTTCCATCTCCAGCATCATGCTGTGTCTACACTCTACCCACCTACCTCCCTGTACTTCTGTCCTGGGCATGTCTGCATGCCAGATGGAAAACGAGGGATATTTTATGAAGGTGCCTGGTGGGGACCCAGAGCTGGGGATGAGGACACTGAGAACATGCATCTTAGTGGCTTTGCTAACTTCGCTTATGGGCAAGGTGACATTCATGGGGACAGTGAGATGACAAGGTTTCCAGGCCAGCCTTCATGATGTTACTAAAACAGCAGAATTAAAACAATAGTGACAGCACCATTTCCACACCAGCATCAGAGAGAGGAAGTGCCCGCTGCTGAAGGTTTTAAACCCCACGGTGCTGAGGTGTCATTTCCATCTCAGGACCAGGCAGCTGCAGGGGCAGGGGCCTCCACCCTGGGGCTGGGAACTGCCATGCAGGAGATTCCCCGTGACTTCCATCCATGGTGTGGTGGTCAGCTGCCAGCAACCTGGTGGCCTCCACTGATGCGTGGCTGACGTCTTGTGTGGGGCTTTGCTAGCTCTTGCTGGTGTGCCTCGACATGCTCAGCTCAGCACTTAGGTCGGCATTTCCTTGCAGGTGCACAGAGCACAAAAAGAGGACGGTATCCACCTAAACCTGGAGCTCAGAGCTTGTGAGCCCAGTGTCCACACACTTACCATCATTGGCTGCGATGCTGAGCCCCAGGAAGTCCATAAGTCCCTCTGGTCCTTTTATTTGGTTCTTTGTCATCTTAAAGTGTGAAAATATTAGCATCCATAAAAATTTAAACGCAGTGGTCATAATCTCTCCATAAAGTCAGGCAAATCCTCCTCTGGTGAATTCACACCATGAAGGCAAGATTGCTTTTGCCTGAGCAGACTGTATGTACCACGTTGTTTGTATGAGCCAGCAGCAACGGTTAGTGGTGCTGGAAAACATCATAGCAGATTTAGAAGGAAAACGTCCAGTGTCAACATTTAAAAAGCTATGTCAAGGAGAGAAGGAATAGCCACTCAGACTGAGTCAATGTAGTCTTTTATTTTTTATGTAAATTCAGAGTGTTGGTCATTCTATAAAGACACAATTCACATAACATAAAACTCACCATTTTAAAGTGATACTTCAGCAGTTTTTAGTATTTCACTATGTTGTACAACTGTCACCACTAATTCCAGAACATTTCCATCACCCCCAAAAGAAGCCCTGTCCCTGTTAGCAGTCAGTCCCACTCCCCCCTCCTCCGTGCTGGCACCCAGTAATCTGCTTTCCCTCTGTGGATTTGCCTGTTATGGACATTTTCTGTTCCTGCAACCAGGCAGTATGTGGACTTTCGTATATGGCTTCTTTCACCAAGCGTAACATTTGCCAAGTTCATCCA
>NW_007737620.1:8382-17654 GCF_000696425.1 Galeopterus variegatus | reverse complement strand
AGTATGTGGACTTTCGTATATGGCTTCTTTCACCAAGCGTAACATTTGCCAAGTTCATCCACGTTGTTGGATGTGTCATGATTCTTTCCTTTTTTGGCTAAATAATATTTATATTAATGGATACACAGCACTTGCTTGTCCATTCATCAGCGATGAGCCTTGCTTTTGTCTCTGTTTTAGGGCTACTACGAGTCATGCTGCTGCGGACATTCATCAATGAGCTGCTGTTTGGTTGCCTTTCCTTTCTCTCAGGCATATGCCAAGGAGTGGAATTGCTGGTCCCGTGGTGATCATATGCTTATCTTTTTGAGCGACTGCCAAACTATTCTCCACAGTGGCTGCACCTCCTTGTGTTCCAACCAGCAGCACATGAGGCCGTCAAGATCAAGTCATGATCTTGACTGAGGACGGAGTAGCTTAGTCACAGAGCGGCTGGACGGTGAGGTGACATTGGAGCAAATGTTTCCTTCTGTTCCAGGGTCTCCAGGGCCACCCAGTGACCACAGCAGCGGGGCCTCCTCACCCCTCTTTGACAGCGGCTTACATCTGAACGGGAACTCCAGTAACACAGTAAGTGTGCGGATTCCCCTTACATTTTATGTTAATGGCGGTGCGAGCACTCCACAGGTAACCCCTAGGCAGAACCAAAAAGATGCCCCCCTGCCCAGCAGAAATGACGGTGACGACTTCAGAGGAAAGACTTAACACACAGGTTAAAGGCGCTGCTCCGTTGACATTTATTCCCATGTGAGATGGTTCTTCATTGCATCTTAGGACACTTTAAGCTCATGACTGGTTAATTCTGACGTAGAGTCAGAGTCCTGCCTCTGATTTACCACAAAACCTTGATGACAGGAATTGCTGCAGGTTATTTCTAGGAAACTTCCATAAGACTCACATGAAAAGAACACTCTGAGGCTCTCTTCCTAAATTAAGAGAGAACACCCAGGAAGTATGAATGCTAGGTATTTCCAGTTAGTTTTAAAGATATTTGAAATCCCCACCCTCCTAAGACAGCCAGAATTGAGCAAAAGAAGCAGCCATTCCCCCAGTCCATGTAGCGACGCCCCACAGAGCTGTTAATGGAAAGAAGAATTTGAGAATCCTACCAGCAGTGTGAGAAGATGTTTTATTGTAAATTATATCCAGCCACACCATGAAAACGGTCAGCTACTTGAACTGCAGGGAAAGCCTATGGAAAAGACTCCGGCTTGAACAACATATTTTTAAGATACCTTACTTTTCATTTTAAACCATTCAATGTAGTTCTTGATAATTAAAGGTTGCATTTGGCCTCTGTGTGAGTTATAAAGCAAAATAGTCAACATATTTTTAAGATACCTTACTTTTCATTTTAAACCATTCAATGTAGTTCTTGATAATTCAAGGTTGCATTTGGCCTCTGTGTGAGTTATAAAGCAAAATAGTAAAAAAAAATGCTCATGAACTCACAACTTAGATCAATAAATAAAATGATGTCCCTGGCTTTTTATCTTTCTATATTCCTTTCCTTGTCCCGTTCTCTAGCCTGCCCACCCAGAGGTTGACAACATTCTGAATCTTGTGTTTATCAGTCCCTTCATTAGAAACAAATAGTTTAATATGTATGTATATATCCCTAAAAGTATACCATTTCATTTTATTTTGAGCCTTAGAAGATGTCATTTTGTTATAGACTTCTGAGACTTGCATTTTAATATATTATTATGTTTTTGACTTTTTTGCTGTATGGTATTTCTTTGTTCATATTTATCTATCATCAATTGTCAATGGACATCTGCTCAGTAATCATTTCTGGAAAGATACACAGTCTGTGTGGAGATAGCGTGCATATGGAAAAGTGACTGACAGCAGCGTGGAGGAGAGGCTAGCTGGCTCGCAGGGCTCGGCGGGTGCATAGCTTGCATTGAAGGGTCGCTGTGGAATTAGGGAGGTGGTGTGGGTGAAGGGATTAGCACCACACCCGGCATGCACCATCTGGAACATCTCCCTGTCCTCATGAGGTGGTTAGTTCACCCTCAAAATAAGCATGTCACCAACTTGTTCAAGCTCATTACAGAGAATCTGAACTGCACAGACTTAAAAAATAGATTCAATATATTATTTTTAAAAGGATGTCAAGACTCAAAAGAAAATAAGGATGTCCTCGATGGATTTCCAGGTGGTCCCATCCATAACCGAGTAGCTGAGTTGCGGCACACTCTTAGTCAAGCACAAGCTTTCTCTTCTGAGGACTACTCAAAGCACTGTGCACTCTGTGCACTCGCAGGGGATTAGGTAGCACACAGCACGTGGTGCTGCTGCGCTAACTGTCTGCAGATGGGAGGGTGGAACGTGCTTTGCTCTGCCATTTGCTTTGTCAAAAGAAGTGAGTTAGGAATTTCCTCAGACTCAGAAGAATTAGGCTGTTTCAATGCCCACATTTCCAGATCTACCCTCACTCTTATCCTCCCAGGACCAGGTCTGATGGAGCAAGAAACAGGGTTTGTCATGTTCGGAGCAGCTTTATGATCACAGGAAGCCCAGAGGACTGGTTTTCCATCTTTCACGGTGTGGACCTCTGACCTTGATGCATTTTCAACCTCTGCCCATGCAGGAGGAATGGGTGTGCAGGACAGTTCTCTCTCTGTCCAGGATTGCTGGAGTAATTCCCTGAGCTACCTTGTATCTTTGACCACTTTTCTGTGTTATTATTGGAAACTAAATTACTAGCTGCCCGCTTTCCCAGATATTACATATTCTCACTCCTTCCTCTCCCACGCCCTAAAAGACGAAGTCTGCAGACACTTTTACTTCCCGTTTCCACACCTGCCAGCACCCAAGTATGTCTCACATAGCTTTAGATTCCAAGTTCATTATTTTCACTATGCCACTTTTGTCTCAAGAATCCTTACTGACCCTTTGTAATGACAGAAAAAACCCATTCACGTTGATATCCTGCATTTAGAGCTGAAAATGTATATTTGCAGAATTTATCGCCCCTTCCAGCCTCTTCAGTCTCTTGCAATTTCCGTTCAGATTCACTTGTTAACTGGTTAGTGTTCATGCTTTTCTTCATAGTTCCATGGAGGAGTTACTCTTTGGCCACTTGCATGTCCAGAAATGGTTTTCTTTTTACCTAGGGATAGATGGTGCTTTCATTGAGTGCTCTGGATTCCTCGTTGCCCATCTGGTCCTCTAGAGACTTTAAATGCTTGCCAATGTCTTCTTCTTCACCTGTGACAGGTGCAAGATTAATGTTGGTCTGATTAACATTTCTTTCTAAGAAAACTTTACCAACAATGAATAACAAGCTGCAATTGAAGAACAAAAGTACTTCTGATAGCAAATTCCTGACTTTCTTATTTAAATGTTTAGAAAGATTAACCCAGATAAACTACAGTCATTGCAATGAACTAAATGATGCAAGAAGGGTACAGAAAAGAAAATCTCAAAACACAAAACAAGAACAAAATTTCACATAAAGTGTAGAGGAACAGGTAAGAAACTTGCAAATGATCATTACAAAAAAGAAAACACAGTTATAATATGAAAAATAATTAAAGAAATAAAAGATTAAAATATTAAACAAACACATAAGTTAAAAATTTGAGTCTCCAGTTTGAAAGGAAAGATTAACTCCCAGGCAGAAGTAATATGAGAGTAGATGATATTTAACTGTTAAATTGCAGTATAAGGCACATACAGTATAGTAGGTAACTCTGAAGTGACAGCTCGGTTGACTTTACAAAACCTTTGTCAAGATAACGTAGCACCAGAGTCTCAAAGTACCCTCCTTATAAAGTAACCACTTGTTGACCTATATAACCACAGACTAGCTTTTCCTGTTTTCAAATTTCACGTGAGTGGGAGTCATACCCTTGTGTCTGATGTTGTTCCTGCAATATTATGATAGTCTATGCAGCAGTAGACTCTTATCTTTCATTATGATACAGTATTCCACTGTATGCTTATATAACATTTTCTTTATCCAGTCTGAGGCTGGTGCACACTGGGAATTTCAAGTTTGGGCCTCTCATAGAAAAAGCTTTTGTAATCATTTGAGCACATGTCTTTTAGGGGTTATAGCATTCATTTTTGGAGCGGTATTCCACTGTATGCTTATATAACATTTTCTTTATCCAGTCTGAGGCTGGTGCACACTGGGCATTTCAAGTTTGGGCCTCTCATAGAAAAAGCTTTTGTAATCATTTGAGCACATGTCTTTTAGGGGTTATAGCATTCATTTTTGGAGCGGGGGTACATACCCAGGAGTGGAATTGCTGGGTAAAAGTGTGTGTGCATGTAGCTTTAGCAGGTACTGCACTGCATACAGTTTCTCAGAGTGATGGTAGGAGCTGACCACCCACAGCCGCAGGTGTGAGGCTTCCAGTTCCATGTCCTTGCGATCTGTAGGGCGGCATGCCTCCATTGGCAGGCTGCATGGATGTAGAACTGCGTTTCTTCAGTAGCAGCGGTGCAGTGCAATAGTGAGAGTTCAGAATATTGATGGGGATTGGGATGCTAAGATTCAATCTGGGTATTTGTCTTTATGATATATATATATACATATATATATGTATATGTATATGTGTGTGTGTATATATATATGTATGTATATATGTGTGTGTATATATATATGTATGTATATATGTGTGTGTATATATATATGTATGTATATATGTGTGTGTATATATATATATGTATATATATATACCTATATTACAACTTAAAACAAAATATTTTCAAAAGCTATGTACACTCTCAATCCATGAGCTATTTTTCTAAAAAAAAATGAGAAGCAAATGTAATTTAATACTGCTAAAGAGAAAATTAAGGCAACCTAGAACATAGTTTTTAAAAGAAGGATTAAGACTTCTAAAAAAGATAATTACTTTATCCATATTTAATTTTCTTCTAACAAATAAAAAAAATGGTAATTTCTACTTTAGGTAGAGTTTTAGAGCAGTTATTAGGAAAGTCTTTCCTATGACAAGACCCTTAATTCCTACAAAAATATACAATTTATTTAGTGCTTGGCTTGCAGAAATACAGGGAAACCTCTGAGAGCTGAACTGAATGTGCGGTGTTGAGTTATAAGGACACATTACATGTGGGGGCACCAGGGCCTCCTACCTCTGTGGCCTCCTTCCATGAGGAGACTAATATTTGGGTCACCTGTGGTGGGGGACAGAAGCATAGATTCCACACTAAGCCAGAAATTCGTGGTCGGGTGGCGGGGGGGCAGTGAAGAAGCCGAGATTCCACATTAAGCCAGAAATTTGGGAACACGGGTAAGTCGATTCCAGGTCACAGCACAAGTAAATGAAAATACATTCAGGTTAGGCCCCTAGGTCTTCCATAAATTAAGTCCAACCAAATATGGGCACGTCAACCAACTTCATCAAACACATAAGGAAAACATGCTTGATAAGAGTGAGCAGAAAAAATAAAGACAACAGATTGGGGCTACTAAAAACTTGCATTATCAGACATAGAGTAAACGATGGCATTTTGACACATGTTAAAGATACGGACAAGCAAGAGACCTAAAAAAGACTTGAAAGATTTGATTATAAGCCAAATGGATTTATATTTGTATTTAAATATAAACACTTGAATAAAACATCAGTTTGCTAGTTGAGCAGGTAGTGGAGCTGGAGAGGATTTGTGAACGGAGGACAAATCCAAGGAGGTGAAGAATTCAGCACCGGTAGGAGGCAGGTGGGATGTGCAGGGAAGTCCAGATGTGTGGGGAGCAGGTGGCAGAGGCCTCACATATGCGCCTCCAGTCACAGCTCCAGAACCGTGTACTCCACGCAATGGAGGGAGAGCAACATGTGGAGATAATGGCCGATAATTTTGTAGAAATAAAAAAAAAAAAAAGTGTGTGAATCACACATCTAGAATGAACAGAGTGCTCATGGCAGGATAACTGCATTGGTTAATTTTATGTGTCAACTTGGCTAAGACATGATACCCAGATACGTGACCAGACATTTTCTAGATGTTCTTGTGCAGGTATCTTTTAGATGAGGTTAACATTTTAACATTTATGTCAGTTGACTTTGAGAGAAATGGATCGCCCTCCATAATGTGGGTGGACCTCGTCCACTCTGTTGAAGGCCTGAATAGAACACAGGCAGACCTCTCCCAGCAGAAAGGAATCCTGCAGCCCGCGAAATTCAGACCCAAACTGTGGCAGCAGCTCTTCGACAAATACTGGACCTGATGAGCCTCCACAACCTCATGAGCCAATTCCTTAAAATCAATCTCTCTCTCTCTCTCTCTCTCTCTCTCTCACACACACACACACACACACACACACACACACACACACACACACACACACACCTGTTGGTTTCGTTTCTCTGAAGAACACTGACTAATACAATAGTTAAAGGCAATCTAAATCTAGGCACATTGTAGTAAAACTACAGGACACCAAATACCCACCGGCAATCTTAAAATTAGCAAACGAAAGCACAGATCACTTTCAAAGAATGACAGTTTAGTTGACAGCAGATTTCTTGACAGCAAAGTAGAAGCCAGAAATCAGTCCAATATTATTTTTAAATTATGGAGAAAAAAAAATAATTGTTGTAATCAATCAAAACTCTTTTTACAGAAGAAGTTAAAATTAAAGTCTTCTTTATATTAAGGGGATCTGAAAGAACACATTATCAACAGACTTTCACTAACAGAATTTCTAAAGGACATAATTCAGGACTAAAGATTACGGAGATTTTATAAGGGCAGTTGCAACACATAAAGCTCAGGAACACACAAAGTGACCAACTGAAACACAGCAGAGGAATTAGAAATGGACTCTGTCATTTATAGAAAACTTGATGTATGAGAGGTTGCCTTAGAGATAACCAGAGGGAAAAAAACATGGAAGCTTAAAATGAAAAATCATTTTCAGATGGATTAATGATTTGTATAAGAAGCCAAATCTTTAAAACTTTTAGAAAGAAAATCAGAATATTTTTATGATCTCAAGAAAGGGAAAATCCATTTCTTTTTTTAAAATGTTAAATTTGACTACCAAAAAGAAAAAGGTTTCTAGTCATCAAACACTATCATAACATGAAAAGACAAACCAGAACTTGAAGGGAATATACATATATATACACATACATACACACACATATAATAGTTCATGATATATGTGAAACTATTATTATTCAGAGTATAAGAACAACTAAAAATTAAATAAAAGACAAAAAAAACATAATAGAGATGTAAATGAAATATATCATTGGATATTTCCAGAAAAGGAAACAAGAATAATTATTTGAGAATCAGAAGATTCTCAAACTCATCAATTATAAGAGAAATGCAAATACGGCCATGAGATATCCATTTTCCATCTAAGATATTGTATATCCGATGCTGCCACAACGTGAATTAATGGGAACGCTCACACAGATCATGTGTGAAACCACCCAGAAAAACAATTTGGTGATATCTTTAAAACTGAACCTTTGAAACCTTGAGGATGCAGAAATCACACTTACAGATACAAACACCGGGGGTATATTATGTGTTCCTTAGGAGACACGTACGATAATATTTACTGAAGCAAAAGTCTGGAACCTAAGTTTCCTCAAGATTGAAATGGACGGTAGAAGAAGCAGGAACTGGGGACTCGGTGCCCTAACTCTTCAGGGCCCTGGGAGGAGCCCTGGTGATGTCTTCACACGGTCTCCCGTGTTTGTAAAATTTGTGATTTCCTTGTCATCATGCAGGGTTTCCTCAAGATTGAAATGGACGGTAGAAGAAGCAGGAACTGGGGACTCGGTGCCCTAACTGTTCAGGGCCCTGGGAGGAGCCCTGGTGATGTCTTCACACGGTCTCACGTGTTTGTAAAATTTGTGATTTCCCTGTCATCATGCAGTCGTATAGGACGGTGTTGGGGTGACTGTAGGGTTTGGGGTTCTACATGGGGAAGTTTTGCTGNTTTTTTTTAAAGAGAGTCCCCCAAGTTTTATCATCTTTGTGTTTTACAAAAACTGGATCTACTGTAGAATTCAGGATATTGGTCACAGGAGAGAGAAAGGCCAACTGTGGCTACAAGATAAGAAAGGAAAACCCAGAGAGCTGCACGGGGACTGGTAGTGTTCTCATCTGTGAGTCCTGGGTGGCTTCATGGTGTCCGTTTCAATTCCATGCTTCATGGCTTTATGTGTGATATGTGTGTGTGTGTGTGTGTATTATTTGTGTGTGTGTATATCAAATGTATCGTTAACACTCAGAGTAGCAGATGGAAGGATAAAAGATGCTAGGAAGACATTTAAATAAATAATTTAGAATCATCTTAAAATTTAAAGGGGATTATTTAAAAGAAGAGGATAAATAGCTACTTTCCTAATACACTAGAGAATTTAGATAAAAATAAAAGTTATATGCAGACAGCAACTTGTTAGAATCTACAGCCGGGCTCTGGGGACACGGTCACAGCCTCCCAGGCGGTGTCCAGGGGTAGGACGGGCACAGCTGTGTGCACAGTCTCGCCCGGTGCGTCAGAGTCAGGGGCATGGGTCCCAGGAAAGGACTTAAAATAAAATTTCTGGTTGTGTTTGATGTAGGTGACCTCGAAAAGGTCCAGCTGAGTGCCGGGCAGGGCATCTCTGGAGAGCTACGGCAGCAGACTGTCGTGGTTCCTCGTGTCCTTGATGAAGAGTACCACGCCCGGGCGTTCACTGCACGCAGCGCTCCAGAGCACATCCTGTGCAATGAGACAGGTCGGATCCACCTGACCTCTCAAGAACAGGGAAACAACTAAGCGTAGGTGATGAGGTTTCTCAGGGTTTTAAAATGGACTTTACCAAGAATTTTTAATGATGGGAAAATAGTTACGTGATGTTAGTTTTCAAAAACATATATACTATAGGGGCAAAATCATTCACAAGGGCATGGAAAAATGAAGCATAAATGCCAAATGCGGTAATGACTATTTTAGAAGGTGAGGCTGCGGGTGATCTTAGCTTTCTTCTTTATACCTGTGTATCTGCGACAATAGTCACGACAACCATAGCAGCCACAATTCCATAGCAGTCCTTACACAGCAGGGATTCTTCTAAGTGTTGTTCGTCAATCACTACTGCCCTCTTTTAACAGAGGGGGTAAAAACCCAGAAACATAAGAAGTTAACTCACTTACTGAGGAAACACAGCCAGCCCGCACTGGTGAGTACCGAGGAAACACGGCTAGCTCATGCTTGAGTCACATTTTGAACCCATGATCTTGTCCTAGAACCCGGCCTGTCGTAGTTAACACTTATGTAGCAT